>NW_017307469.1:366848-372718 GCF_000935625.1 Nanorana parkeri | reverse complement strand
TATATATATATATAAATGAAGGAAAGAATGTGTAACGTCCTGCTTCTAATGTCTGGTATTCTACAGATAGCCTTTATTTAATGGTTTTGATGCAATGCTCTACAAGGATTGCAATGAGAACATAAAATGAAGTTGGGAAGTTGGTATTTTCTTATATTGGATAGCTACTACTATGTAAGATTTCCAGAAGGATAAAGGAATATGATATAGAAATGCAGCTGCTTGGTTTGTAAAATGCGGCACCCTTATAAAGGGCTGAGACTGGGAAAGTGGATAATATCTCCATGCATGGAAGGTATAATGTCCCCTCTTATCTCTTATGCATATTGTGACCTGCGTGGAAGTGGGTATTGTCACCTGTGTGAAAATGGACCAAGTCTCCTGTATGGAAGGTCATATGTCACCTGTGTGGAAGTGGACATTTTCCCCTCTATAATATCCCCTGTGTGGAAATGAGAGTTGTCCCCTGTGTGGAAGAAACTGGCCACCAAGAAGCAGCACCGATCCCAAGTGTTGTTCTGTATTCATCGAGCCGGGGGATGATCTGCACTAGCAAACACATTATTCATGGGACATCATTACAATGGTAAGTCGATGCTATACTTGTCATACTTCTAAGTCCAATATCTTTCTCAAAGCTCCTTCTCAAATGAAGAGTATACCATTACACCGCCTAAACTAATCTAAAATTACCTTTGATGCTGTAGAAATGTATACATCTTTATACATTCTGCTCATTACACATTCCATGTATGTGGCATGCTTCTTCATGTTATCACTGTACACGGTGAATGGTTTATGTGATAAGAATTGCTTTAAAAAAAACCCACAAAAAAAAACAGTTTTATATGTATGCGATGCACATAAGCCTCTGACCAATGTTTCGAATTTTCGAATTTCGAATTTTCTCCAGTTGCTTTTCTTTGTAACTAACCAAAATGGAAATCTTACAGTGTTTTGTCAGTAATTTAAAGTGTGCAACTAAGAGCAAAATTGGTCAGTTTGATTTAGTAAAAGTAATTCATTACAGCAGTAAGTTTTATGTTTTAAATTTTACTTTGCTCCAATAAGCATCCGAATAATTGCAACGCTAACAATAATATTATAATAACAATTATTATTATTATTATTGTATTGTTATTTATTGTATTGTATATGTGTCTTATTCTTCTTAAATTACCTGAGGTGGCAGCTACATGCCCCTGTCTCCATGCCCTGCCAGCATGATGGGATATTGTAGCGTTACAGTCCGTTGTTTTCTGAGCTTTAGGACCGACCTGCAACTTTTTACTTTTACTAAAGTGTAGCAATTTGTAACGTCGTCTTAGACCCCAGATGCAATAGATACAATTATTTTGTGACTCCAGATGCAATAGATACAATTCTTTTGTAATAAATGTATGAAGTAGGGATTAGTTTCAATAACTGGAGGAGCCAAGTATGCATTCCCTTTCTATCATCAATGCGTCTCCCTTGGTGGTGTAATGCGGACATTAGACAGACGGTGGCGCCAGAGTGCATTGTATCCACTATACAGGACGATTGACTTCAGGAATAATAAGCAGCTATTCCAGGCATCTGATGGCTGCACGGTGTCCAGTTGGGGCACTCTTGGCAGAAATTCATTATATTGCGATTATTTGCCATCGTGAATTCTTTCCTATGTTTTTATTTTTATATCTTTCTTCTTAATCCCCCAGAGTGTTTAATATAATCGTGGCTGTGATTAACTCACTGGTGATCTTTTATCAGAATTATTATTAACTGCTAGTAAATGATTACTAACTCATGAGCAGATTTGTGCACTTGTTCCCGCTGACGATCCTATTACACAAGTTAGAGGGGGGAAAATAAGAAGAATGGCAGTTGTGAAGGCAGATTTTCTTCATCATTCCTTGAAATTAATCTTTATTATGATGATCTCAGAATCCCCTGTCAGTATTGTGCTGACATTGCTATAGGTGCCTGGTTCAGGTTTCACAGGGGTCTCTAGAGAAGGAAGGTGTATGTAGTTCTTGGGCTGCCTGGGGCAAGGAAGTGGCCAGCATTGTGAGGGGAGAACTCCAGACACCATTTATTTCTCTGTTTGAGGTGTCTGCACCACTCCTTATCGTCAAATGAGACCTGTGATTACAGCACAGCCCTATATGTCACTCTGCAGATGTCCTTCTGACCCTGCAACTGGACACAAGTGACAGTGGCCAAACACAAGGTCATCCTGATGTAAAAAAAACTGCTCTGCACCTTTTATCTAATGATTTATTTCATAGTATACCTTTATGGTGTAACTTGCTTAGACAAAGAACAAAGTGCAGTAATCCCCTAGTAACTAATTAGCAATTATATTTTACTGGCCTGGCTAGAGTAACTAGGGCTCTTATATATTATTTTGGGTTGGTGCTTACTGCCTTTAACATATTCTCCCTGCTCTACAGAATGAGTCTCATACCATACTAAAGAGGCCGTGGCACATATTAGCAAAGTACTGTAATCATTGGCCCATCTCACATAGGTGGTATACTTATTTATAGTGGCTAATCGACCTGTGTGCATTTTAACCAGCTCATGTAATGAATTAGTCTCTCCGGCTAATAAATAAGGTAGCAGTAAAGCCTATGCATGGGCTGGGAGTGAAGACAAACTCGTACCAATGCTTCACAGCTCTAAGTAAGCCCAGCATGCACAATGTACCAGGAGGGGGCTTGTTATAGCAAGGCCACTGCAGCAAGCCCAGAATGTACAGTGAGGTGAGGGTACTGGCAAAGGAAGGCTACTGCCACAAGCCTAGCAGGCACAATGTGCCAAGAGAGGGTTGGCATAGGAAGGCCACGGCCGCAAGCTCAGCAGACAATGTATCAGGATGGGGTTGGCATATAGGAAGGCTTCTGACACAAGCACAGAAGGCGCAATGATCCGAAAGGAGGAGTCGCTGGCATAGTTTATGTTTCTTTTTTAGATTTTATGACAAATAATACAAAATTACATATAATATTTATTTTGTAATTACATCAAATAAAGGATCATTTTATTACCAATTCGTATTAGCAAAAGGTTCAATGTGAATGCCATTAATTATTCATCTAAATTCTCTAAAATCTTTCAATACGTTTAAAACCTGTAATTTATTGTTTGTTTCTTCATCTCCCCTTCTGTCAGTGATGACAGATATTATTGTGTATTACTAGGTTACCCTTGGTACCTCCAGTGATGTGTACATTGGATGTATAGCACAAGTGTATAGTGATAGTGATAGTATATAGAGATGTATAGCACAAGTTAAACACTAAACACAGAACGCTTACCCAGGTTACAAAATGATCAGACATTAATAGTGTGTGTATAGGGGACAGTCTTTATACCAAATACCCTGCTGGACTTATCATCGACAGGTCTGGACACAGGGGGAAAAATTAGAATTCTAGAGTTCCTAGTTCTTATCAGCATATACACCCTTCTAGGAGTTGTTTGATATGTCTGAATTCATTCCATATCTCAACTGAGAACTGGAACAAATAAAAAATATGATGACAGAAAGAGGTTAATTTAGTAAACAAGCTCCTGAGGATGACAAATACATACAATTGTGATCACTTCACTGGTCCAATCGTATGTACAAAGAAATGTGTTTTTAAGTCCATTCTTCTTGTTAATGATGGAGTAATCAAAGTTAGCGCAGAGTCCACTTAAGTCCATGTTCGCTTTGCTAATTCAAACGTTTCTAGTTAGTAAATCATCCACAATAATTGCATATCTAAATATATTACTTATTTATTCTTTCTTTCTTTCTCTCCACCCTCATTATATTTTTTTCTCTCTCTCTCTTCATCACTCTCCTCTCTTTCACCCTCACTCTTTCTATAATGCAGAGCAATTAGCAGTTTTTGCTAAAATTCCCCGATAGTCACAATTGTCTCCTGTTGTAGCCGATTTATCGCTTTGCGAATAGTCTTTCTTTCTTTCTTTGTTTCTTTCTTTCTCTTTTTCCCTCTTTCTCTCTCCTTCTCTCTCTCTCTCCTTCTCTTTCTTTCTTTTTTCTTTCCTTTTTTTCTTCTTTCTTTTGTTTCTCTCTTTCTCTCTCCATTTCTTTCTTTCTTTCTTTCTCTCTTTCTTTCTCTTTCTCTTTCTCTCTCTCTCTCTCTCTCTCTCTCTCTCTCTCTCTCTCTCTCTCTCTCTCTCTCTCTCTCTCTCTCTCCTCTTTCACACTCGTTCTTTCTGTAATGCATAGCAGTTATCATTATTTGCTAAAATTCCCCGATAGTCTCTAATCTCTATTGCCTCTTGTTGTCGCCGATTTATCGCTTTGCGAACAATGTATTAGCGCTAGGAAATTGTCAAGTTGCATTCTCATTACTGATGTCTCATGAGCGAATTTTAGGGCATCACAAAAAATGTGCAGAGTAGAGCAAAGTGTAAATTACCCCTTGAATAGAATGTCCTGTTTGGGAGAGATTTTTTGCGACTTAGATAAATACGGCTCTTGGGCAAAAGATGATGGATTGCATCATGAAGTAATCAGCGACTACATATATAGCTAATATCACACAAGCCTGAAATGTATATCGGGACTTATTAAAGAAAGCTTTATAAAGAGATACTTATGGCCTCCAATCGGGTAATTAAAAGTTGCATATTGATTGGTTCCTTTTTGCCTTATTGCGCCAAATCTAGCTAAGGAAAAAATAAAAATTGGATGTATAATCCTTGTGTTAACTCTAGATATGGATCACCATTTTTGAAAAAAATAATGAAAACATCATTCGAAATGTCAAATTAAATGGGGTTTGCAGTATAAATCGTAACAGCTTTTGGAGGTAATACACAATTTAAGAGGAATTCTGCTGACAATATATTGAGCTATGACTGATTGGAGCTATTGATGTGGTTTATTCCTTTTCCGGTACCGGGTGGGTATAACTGGCTCCTGTTGGTGATGGTTGTTTAGTGCGCCCGCCCTTGTAATATTTTGCGGAATGATAGCACAATCTCAGCAACAGCATCGTCTTTGTTTTATTAGGTGGAAACAACATATTGTTGCAAGTGATAAAATATATTTATTACATTGTATTGATATAGTAAAGAGAGTTTAAATTATTCAGAAATGAAGATATGCTGTTGCTTGATGACTCCAAAGATCTGTCTGAATTTGCGCCATTTGTCTGCATGTTAAATAAAGTGAACCTTGTACAGGACAGGATCCGACTGATAGGAATGCACGCAATTCATCACACACGTGTTAAGATAGAGCCCTTATTCCCAACTTCATGGATGATACAAAATGATTTTAATTGAGTCAGAGGTCAGCCAGTGTCAGTCCTAAACGTTTAGCAAAAATAACAGTCCATTATAGCTATTACATGGAGCCAGGGTGACTGTTTTAAATGTTTCATATTAAACGGTGTATCTTGCTAATAACCTGTATTATGTGTAAGTGTGCAGAAAAAGGATTTTCTGTTATACGGACAAATGAACTGCTTTCCAGCTGGATAAAAACAACTCCCATCTCTGCTTAGCTCACCACAAATCATTATGGTCTAATCAAAGCTAACCATCGGTGCTGGGTCTTGTAGTTCCTCTGCAGCTAGATTCAAAAAGTACAAATTAGCTTTATATTACTAAAATACATTTGTGTTTAAAAAAAACTCTTAAAACGTAAACAGTTTAAAGTACAAAATATTATATACGCTATTTTGGGTGTAAAGAAGACTTAAATAAGGCACGCCGCTATCGGATTTGCTGCTTGCTTTGTTCTATATCTTTGTTATTTGAGGAGTGTTTCACAAAATTATATTACTGATTATCCTTTAATTGTAATATATTTATGATAAAATCAGTAGTCCATCGCAACATTAATGATTAATCAATGATTAATA
>NW_017307469.1:351940-366836 GCF_000935625.1 Nanorana parkeri | reverse complement strand
TGTGTGTGTGTGTGTGTATACATCTATATATATATATATAGATAGATATAGATATCTATATCTATATATAGATAGATATAGATAGATATATCTATATCTATATATAATCTTACTTGTCTACCCCACAGACATAAGGAGCTTGTTACCTCTTATGCTTATATTCGGGATATTGTAGTTTAGTAGGCAGTGTGTTTAGCCTAGTGCTAACATGAATTGTTTCAGGCATGGACTGGCATTATCTTAGAGAGAATGGACAGGGATGAAAAGTGACTTTCTGTAGTATAGAAGAAACTATGACCCTAGCACACATGCATGGACAGGGCTGCACTGGCTGTAGGGGGCACAGAGCCTGGCTGCCACCTCCTGCCACTTGGGAGGTCTGTCCTCATCGCATCCACAGCTAACAGCTCCCCACAGGAGGCTTTCTGGAGCTCTCAGGGTCATAATTATGCCTCTAATACAGGCTGCCATTTCATTTGACGCTAGGTCTGAAAACAAGTCGCCGAGTTCTTTGTGTGGGTTAGCTTCAGTAGGTAACACGTTTTTTAAATTACCTTTCAAGCTTCTCTGAGTGCAGCCTGAAAAGGCGATTGAAAAGTCATGTCGTTTATGGGAATCAAATGGTTGGGAAAGGCAGATCTTTATCCTGCAATCAGTTGTTACGAGGCGGAGGATTCCCACTATTAGGGGAGTGAGATAGTGCAGATAAGAGGGGTGCTCTCTCACCTGAGCGACGCTGCGACTCAACGCCCCATGCAGCGATCCGGAGCGCCGGCCGATCACTGGCTCAATGTGCTCCTGTATTAAAGGCTTTACGTGGCTTCTTCTCAAAACACAAATCTGGTGTAAGAAGGAAATGTGCACTGATGACTTGTGTAAAGCTGCAGAACATCACGCTTCAGCTACAGACAGCTCTCTCTCTTTCTCATAGGTCAAAGTGTACACGTCTGGGTGCCTGGATGAATGCTTGTGGGTTTACACAGCAGGAACCATGGAGGAACAATTCAAGAGTCCTCTCCTATTCCCATATATCTTAGCCAGCCTGTGTTCCAAAAAGATAGATGGAGAGATAGATAGATAGATAGATAGATAGATAGATAGATAGATAGATAGATAGATAGATAGATAGATAGATAGATAGATAGAATGTGTGTGTGTGTGAATGAGAGTGCAACGCATATTACCCTACTGTTGCATTTAATTCAATAATATAATTGCAACCTCAGAAAGCTATTTAGGTTTCATTGTGTTGTTTCATTTTAAATGTTGAATGTGTTCGATTTTTTAACACAAAATGTATGTTGTTCATTTCTTTCTTTCTTTCTTTCTTTCTTTCTTTCTTTCTTTCTTTCTTTCTTTCTTTCTTTGACGGTTAGTGACATTTGTACACATGACATTAGCTGACCAGTAAAGATTTTGCAAATAGTTATGACACAGTTGAGTACTGTTTGTGACATTTTGGATTTGCTCTAAGATTTTTTTCCAGGACTCGGTAAATAGTTAAAAAGATCCCATACCACCACCACCATCACCTTTGCCCTTCCTATCATCCAGATCCATGCATGGTGTGAATATTGTATAAACCTGATCACTTACCAGCTCGCAGGTTGGTGTCCTGGAGACAGGAGCTGTGACAATGGTCTGCACACACCGCAGCACATCATCCACTTCACGGAATGGGACTTCCAGCCGGGGCTTTGTGAATCCCTTTACTAAATAGGAGCCTGGAGTCGGAGAATAAGATACTGGCTGACAGTGTGCCTCTATTTTCATTGTGTTGTAGTGATCTGGATCATCCAGAGAAGCTTTTTGAAGAGGTTTAGAAGGGAGGCAAATGCTTTTCTGCTGAGAAACTCAATCTCACATACAGTAGCTGTTCCATCTGGGATCTGTCACTCCTGACAGCACCACAGGGCACAGACAGAATCTTCAACACAACACTATGTACAGCTACAGCTAGCCTACCCTGTTTAATCGCACAGCCTGCTATATCACACATACACCACTCACAACATAATACTTCCAGGAATAAAATATATACACCTCTGGAGCTTAGGGCCAAAGGCTGTTAAAAGCATGGACACTGCATCCAAATATTAATGGGTGCAAACAGGTGAATACCATTCTCCCTTAATTTATCACCAGTATACTTCTTTTTCTGGTTTGTTTTGGTGATTGTTTGATTGTTTATGCTTAGCATCAGCATCACTTTTTTTTATTCTTATACCGTTTATAAATTTGATGACAAACTTGTGCTTGGCAACCAAGACATTAATAATCTGACTTGACTGGGATCAGGGCTTTTCAATCACTCAATAAATCCATAGATATTGCTAAGTACTCAGGATTAGGAGTGTTCCGCACTCCGCTGGATTGGATCGAGTTCACTGGTATACAACTCCCCAGCGTTCTGATGTTATCTTCCATAGCGAGTTTGTACCGGGTTGTCATACATTTACTGAGAGCGAGGTCTGTTACTAGCCAACGGGGAGTGAGCAGTGCTGTGACTAGAGGAGTAAAGGATCATGGTATTATAAAGTGTATAATGAGATCCTGCATGTATGTGTGGGATAAGAGACTGATTTATTATTAGGAAAATAATAATGTTAATGGTTTTTATTGTTGCACTTTTGTTTCTTATACTATGATCAGTTATAATTTAAGTATTTTCAACATCTTCCATGTGAAACATAATTGGCTGTATTTGGAGTTGAGAATCTTCACACAATAAAGTGTATGAATATCCAAACATGTAAAAAGCAAATTCCTGTACACTTTGAATACCCAATCTTGTGCAGATGAAATAGGTAAACAGGGAATTTGCAATCTATAGTGTGAACTTTTGTGAAGATCCTTAACTATTTTAGTAAATTAGCGTCATTGCCTTATTAGGTAAGCCAAAGAACAGACTGATGTAACCTATAGCCCCCAAAAAATAATAAGAATTGGTTTAATGCAACTTAGGCTACTTTATAGAATAACAAGCTCAATCTCATTAGGAAAACCATCATTTATGAAGCATGAGCATTGAGAACCAAAAAGCATACAATCTAAAATTGAGGAGGGTAAGATAGAAAAGGTAACGGAGGGTTGGGAGCAGTAATTGTGTTGAAGGTAACAGTGATGTAATCAAAGAAGCTAAATTATATGCTCTCATAGGCAGGGCCCTCCTTACCATCTTGTCTTGATTTGTATTGTAACTGTAATGTCCTCCTTATATTGTAAAGTGCTGCGCAAACTGTTGGCGCTAATAAATCCTGTATAATATTATTAATAATAATAACAATAATAAAAAAAAAATAATAATTATTATTATTGATTTTCAATAATGTATTACTTTTTTTTAATAATATTTTATTATCATATAAATTTGGTAGGACAGTTCAACTTTTTCTTGTTCACCAGCTATATGATCTTTACAATGTGCAGGAAAACATCTGCAAAACAGGTTTTCAAAATGGTATCCAAATTTCTGTATAGCATTGCTTTATAAATAGGCCCCATAATGAAAGAAAAATGTTTGAAATATCCTGCACTGTCTATCAAAATTAAAGGAAGGTTTATCGTGTATACAGATATAAAATTGATAATATTATAATATAAGAATTATTATTACTACAACACTATTTAAAGATTTTGCGAGCATTCGATTTGTGACGTATGTATTTGCAATCATTTATTTCTTTTAAATAACATTTTAACTTAGCATACAAACTTTTCCACATTCCTCCCAAGACATTAGCATTCACGCCTTACATCTGGAACATTGCTGCTTATGGTAGTATCTTGGAGATTGCTGTGAAATAAACACACTTTGTTCCCATATGTTATGGTAATCCCCTTCCACTGCCCCACACACATTTGCAAAAGTTTGGTCTCTGTGAACAACACAGGACTGACACAAATAGTGGTTTATCAGGAGTGTACAATGTCTAGAAACCTATCTGTTGTCTAACTATGAATCCCAGCGTGGCTTGCTTGACTGAGGCTAACAAAACATGCCAGATTGCTGTAGCTAGGCTTACATCCATAAATATCAGTTTATATGTCATCCTTTCATTCAAAATTACAAAAAACTAAAAGTTCATACTTCACCTAGGGATAGTGGATGGAGCCATATAAATAGAAATCACTTACATGTCTCCACCCACTGTCTTTAAATGAGGAATACATCACCTTCTTCTGGTTGATGATGGAAGTGCTGCTCTCACATACATGACTAATAAATCAGTAGTTTTGTTGCATTTTGGAATGTGGTATTATTGTTTCAAAGGCCTATGCATATGCTCTCCAGTGTTCAAAACGGCTGCATGTATCACCTTTTCAAAAGACCATCATATCCAACAGCATATATATGAACTGTACCATTGCATAAAATGGTACCTTTTATGCAGTGCACTAATACTGTTCATAAATTAAATCAATTTCGAGGGCTTTTTGGAACCTGTTGGCAATGTAATATTTGAAATAACTCTACTGTATTGCTTTTCCTTTAAGTGTTATAAATTAGCCTCTTTGGACAGTTGGATGGGTAAGCAGTCAACACACACACAGTTTGGCTGAGGCCCTGGGTTCAGTTCTCAACAATTACATACTTTATATGGTTTTGTGAATTTCCTTCAGGCGTTCTGGTTTCCTCCCGCAGTTCAAAAACAGAAAAGATTGATAAGACCTATCTAAAACTTTGCCCAATTTACTAGTGTTCTGAGATAAATCAGTGGAGCGAGTGACTCCATTCTGCTCCCCTTCCCTGCCTTCATAGAATAAACATGCAATACTTGAGCATTCCAAGCATGCTTGTTTATGAGAAAGCTGAACATATCCCATGTCTTTGTATTTTGCATGGCCACTTATAAGCCAAGTACAGACATCAAGAAACAGATGTGCCAGTATAATCTGACCTACGAATAATATCTGTTGTGTCAACTTCATCCCTAAACTGGAATGCCTGTGTTGCAAAAACATTGCTCTTTAAGACATACAAATGCAAAGTATGGATTACTCCCAGTAAGTTCAAGCTTCTCAGGGGAGACATTTTGCAACCTGCCCAGTCATTTTATTTAGTGGAGGAGACCTTACACAGTAGATGGTGGTCATGTATGCATTCAGACAATCAGGCATGGTCCAACTACCTCAAGTGTCTCTGTCTGCCAGTGGGACCCTAAACACAAACAACTTCTATCAGGTGACTTTTTATGTTTAGGCTTATGGAGAATGGTTGGGTAAGCCACCTCCTGATCCAAGTAAGCAATGGGAAGGCAATTGAGAAAAAGAGTGTACCCCCATGAGCCTTAGCAGTAGTGTCTGGAGGTGTTCCATAAGCATTTAATTTCTTTGGACGAACTTGGAGACTGTCCTGTAATGTCTATGGGCACCCTAAGAATGGTCACAATGGGACCCCTATGCTTTCCCACACTATTTTGACGATAAACCGACCTTACTGGAAATGGTCTAGATTACAAGACCAACACCTAAAGTCTAGTTGAACCTTTAGGTTGTAAGCATCTACAGGAGACAGGGCTGGTGTGAATGGCACTGTGTATATTTTATATTGTTGCAGAATTTGTCAGTATAAATATATGAAATAAAAACATATAAAGTAGACTGGTTGTTACTATTGACTTGCAGCACACAAAAAAAAAAAGTGTTCTGAGTGGTTGCTATAAAGTTCATTTATTCTGCACCAAGGTAACTTATGATAACCAATTCAAAGGAGATGTTACAGTTGTCTTTAGCAACCATTCAGAAGTCAACTGTCATTCACAGTTCCTTGTCATGGCTGAAAGAAGACATTTTTATCAGGGTCAGTCACAAATAAAAGAAAATGATCAACTTGCAATAAGAAAATGTAAGGATTCTGATTGGTTTATATGGCTAATCTTGCTCTCATTGGCTGGCCCTAATGCATTCCAAAGACAATGGGTTTGATTTACTAAAGCACCAGGGGCTATTCACTAAGCAAATGAAGAAGTGAATCCTAGTATATAGGTTTCGCTTTGAAGTCCCAATCATGTTCAATGGAAATTAAAAGCACAGGATATGTAGTAGCACAGGATTGGTAGATTGAAGTGCGCACACCTTAACTTTATTTACTAAGATCAGTAAACATGCACTGTGCTAAGTGAATGAGCCCCTAAGTACACTAATTCTGATGGCACTGGGTGCATGTGGGAAGCAGGTGCACTGAACTCTGTGCTGCAGCCTGGAAGAAGTAGCCACATTCCCCAGTTCATATTTATCACCCGGCTTCACTTCACATTTCAGGCGTAATTACCGGCTGAGATCAGTTTTGTGATGATTAGAAACACATCTTCCCTAAACAGGAATTATCATAAAAGTTTCACTTTATTTAATAGTTTGCTGTTGGCCATTATAAGGCCGCCTGTTTACCTTGGAAGGGAGCCATCCATTGCAATATATAAAGACTGGGGTTATGGCTGCAAGATACAAGTCTGACTGTTTATTTTCAGTACCGAAAGGAATGATGTATTCCCAGGGGAGGCCCTGATGTTACGATAGGGAAAATGTATGTATGCGTGTTGGCTGAAAACCTGTGAAAGCAAAACCCTATCGCCGTACAAAAAAAACAAAAAAATTAAATAATAAAATGAAGAAGAAAAAAAAAAATGCTGTGGACGATGGTGCCATAGCATCCGCATTCCAGCTGGGGGAATAGGCTGGACGAGGAGCTGCAGGGAAGGGGGCTGATTCCACCCAAGTCAAGAGCAGGAAGGCTCCGCTCCGTCTGATGTGACGTCATCGTGTCTATAGGCTCCCTGCACAGATACAGCCAGCACACATGGGGGAGGGATTTGGCTCTAATCACTCCCAGATGTCACAAATAGCACATGTAAGAACTTATAGATTGCCCACGGATGAATCTCCTTCTTTTTATAGTAATCAGAACTACACGACCTGCTCATCAAAGCGAAATAAGCCCTTGGAAATACTGTGGGGGAGTGGGGGATATTTCATAATACGTAAAAACATATGATGCAGAACAGGGGGGAGATGCCAGAATGAATTTATTGATATCTCTGTTAAGTCACCGTTTATGCAAAGCTGCTAAATGATGTGTGTGTGCCTGCTGTACACTCCTGAATGTAGTATGTACTAAAATGGTACAACGTGCCAGCATCCTCTGTAACCCACTGCACATCCAGTGACTTTATGTAGTATTAATGTATTAAACAGTGAAGTGTAGTCACCATGGAATTCAGTGGCAGGTCTGCTGTATACTCCTGAATGTACTAAAATGGTACAACAGCATCTTCTGTAACCCAGAGCAACACGCTGCACATCCAGTGACTTTATGTAGTAGTAATGTATTCAACAGTAGTGTGTAGTCACCATGTAATTCAATTGCAGGTCCACTGTATACTCCTGAATGTACTAAAATGGTACAACATGCCAGCATCTTCTGTAACCCAGAGCAACACACTGCACATCCAGTGACTTTATGTAGTAGTAATGTATTCAACAGTAGTGTGTAGTCACCATGTAATTCAATTGCAGGTCCACTGTATACTCCTGAATGTACTAAAATGGTACAACATGCCAGCATCTTCTGTAACCCAGAACAACACACTGCACATGCAGTTACTTTATGTAATAATAGTGCATTAAACAGTGGAGTGTAGTCACCATGGAATTCAATTGCAGGCCTGCTGTACACTCCTGAATGTAGTATGTACTAAAATGGTACAACATGGCCGGAATCTTCTGTAACCCAGAACAACACACTGCACATGCAGTGACTTTATGTAATAATAGTGCATTAAACAGTGGAGTGTAGTCACCATGGAATTCAATTGCAGGCCTGCTGTACACTCCTGAATTTAGTATGTACTAAAATGGTACAACGTGCCAGCATCTTCAGTAACTCAGAGCAACTTGCTGCACATCAGTGACTTTATGTAATAATAGTGTATTAAATAGTGGAGTGTAGTCACCATGGAATTATATTGCAGGTCTGCTGTACACTCCTGAATGTACTAAAATGGTTCCAGCATCTTCTGTAACCCGCTGCACATCCAGTGACTTTATATAATAAAAGTGCATTAAACAGTGGAGTGTAATCACCATGGAATTCAACCGTAGGTCTGTTGTACACTGCTGAATTTATACTAAAATGGTTACCGGCAACCTCTGTAACCCAGAGCAACTCACTGCACATCCAGTGACTTTATATGATAGCAAAAAAAAATAAAAATGGGTCTTATATATTAAAGAAGAGAGTTTATAATTGATTGTGCTGACTGCATCAGGTTCTCATCAAATTACTATTTAATCCAGCCCCCCAACACACACACACTCCACCAAACTGGTGATGAAAACTTGAGAGTCTGCAGTGCAAAGGGTTAATTCACTCATTTAGTAAAGCCTCCTTCTCACAATGCAAGGAGAAGTTATTTGGACAGATTTAACCTTAGTAATCCACACAGGAGGTGTAGTGGGGGATCTATAGAGGACAACTTTCTACCATTTCCCTGTTAAGCTTCATCCTCTTAAAGCATCCAACCACTTGCCTGACGTATAACACAGGCTGGCACATTTAGTCCTTCTCTGGGTTTACATCACTGGAATGATTAATAACATTGAACAGGGCCATAGTATAAATTAACCCAAGCAACCAATCCAAACCTATCTTTCCTATATTCTGAGTGTGCAGATAAATGAGAGATGATCTCTGATTGGCTCTTAATACTTCCTGCACAGCAGTACTCTGAGCTCATATGTATTGATTGTTATCTGTATCATGTATTCAGATGCACTTCATATGATGTATATAAACTGGAGAAGCACAGCAATGGAAGTCATAGACTGCTCATAAATCGTCATATAATTCCTTCCATCTTCATCATGAGACTCTATCATACTCACTCTTCCCCTATCATGTCAAATGTGCACTTATTTAAATATTTCATCTATTTGTCCCAGCTATATTTTCTTAACATTTCAAGCAATTATATTCGAGTGTTTTCTTTTTTTTTTTTCTTTTAGCCCTCAGGACACAAAAGGCTTCACCTATGTACCTCTTCAATAGGGCACACTCATTAGGGCTATCTCTGACCCTATCTTGACAATAATAACAAATTAACAATAATTATCCTCTCGAGGGGGCATCGGGCCAATCTGAAATATGTACAGACCGGTTTTATCCCCTCGTTTCTTCAAGTACAGCCTGAAAATATTCGCACAGAGCCGTGTGACAGGACAGCTTATTACAAGACAAATACAAGAGAGAGCAGCCTGCTCACTCCTCCAAATGGTTCCCAGTGACCCTACTGCTATCAGCAGCCTGCTAACTGGCCCTCATAACACTGGCTCTGTTTAGGCAAGCTGATAAAGGGCCTTATCGGTCCTGGACAAACCGATGAAATCATGCCTTCCTAGGGAGCCTTCTGTCACCTTAGGAAATCGCTTTATTTTGTCTCTCTCTGTGCAACTCATATGCTTAGGCACAAACATACTCATGGGAGCCCCAGTATCTGCTCTGCTAATCCTCTCCCACCACTGCCCTGCACTGCAATGACACCACAAAAGGTTACCCTCTGCCTGGGCTGCCTGATGATTTCCCTGGAAAGGTTTTATTACAGTGATTGCAAAATTATCACACACAGCCACTAGATTTATAAATGCAACAGTATACAGGAATTAGATATCCATGTCAATGAAAGACAATTATTCAATTAATTCTATTTCATCTGACCAACATATTTATATATATAAATAGAGGGGGGGAGAGAGAGAGAGAGAGAGAGAGAGAGAGAGAGAGAGAGATGTTTGTGTGTGTGTATTGTATGTATATATATAGAGATCTCTCTCTCTCTCTCTCTCTCTCTCTCTCTCTCTCTCTCTCTCTCTCTCTATATATATATATACATTGAGGGGGATTTATCAAAACTGGAGCAGACAAAAACTAGGGCAGCTGTGCATGGCAACCAATCAGATTCTCTCTTCAGTTTGTTCAGTCAAGATTTTAAAATAAAGAAGATAAGCTGCTTTGTTGCCATGCACAGCTGCTCAATTTTTTTGAATGTTAGACGGTATTACTTATAAGGACTAAACATAAGACATATTAAACAACCAGGGGTTTATCAAAAGGAAAAGGTTTAAAAGGATTTTGTTTTCCTATTTTTTTTAGGGTATACTTGAAACTTCTATAGGTTGATTGTGCTAATGCCTCTTTTTCTGACCTATATGGGTTGATTTACTGAAGAAGTTGAGAATATTCACAAAATAAATTGTGTGAATATTGACTTCAATTACCCAGTCATGAGCAGATGAAATAAGTAAACAGAAATTTGCTTTATGCATGATTGGATCATTTTAACTCCTTTAGTAAATCAGCTTAATTCTAATGTGTTTAGATAGACATGTGCACAACATCAATAATGTAAAATATCACTAATGCTATGAATAATAATAATAATAAGTTTCACCCTGTGTATAAGGGCAATAATAAACATAACATATACAAAAAGACACTCAGTGGTTTATTGATCACTTACAACGATTTACACCTTCAAATATGAATTAACCTCCACAATTCTGGACAGAAGTGCACAACAAAACAAGTAGATGAAACACCTTCAAATGCTGAACAAGACAACAAATAAAACGACAACGTTACTACGGGCGCCTGTCCCCTGCCTGAGAGATCCGCTGCCCTGGCACTGCGCTGCAGTCAGGATGGCAGACCTCACTGGCACGGAGACTGCCCCTATACCGAGAGGAAGCACTGGGGCAGCGGTTCCTGTCAGTATATTATTTTTATAATATTAATATCCCATAGATCAAGTACACTTCACATACATACGAATGCCAGGAAGCCGGGGTGTCCTCGTACTGTGTTGTGTTTTCTGTACAAAACAGAGAAATACTGCAACAATCACAGGAGCCAGGGCCCCTGCTATCAACCTGTAGATTCTTCTTCATATAATGGAATGCTTCTCTGCAGAAATCCACAATGTGGGTGCTTTTTTTGGGGGGGAAGGGGGGATTGCACATAAATTAACAGGAGTTTATTTTTCAGAAAGTATCTTTGATATAAGTCTTCCCTTCTGCAGTTCGGATGCTCATTGTTTAAGTTCCAGAGCCCATACATGCTGGGGCCAGCCAGTCCTCCCTTTCGTTTTCTTATCGTTACTGCTAACTGTGTTTTTCAAGAGTTCATTCTGTGAGCAGACGAGAAAACAGAGAAAAGCCATAGATTTAGAAACAAGGCAATTAGTACAAAAATAGCCCTACAGAGTTATCATAGAACACGAATGATCTAGCTGGGGCCTGGTACACAAGAACTGACATGTCCCCACTCGCTTTCACTATCACTTTGTAACAAACCCTTCTAATCTCCTTTTAAAATAAGAATTGTGTCATTTCACATATATCTGAGAACCCCATAATATTCTATACAATGTTAAAGATACATTTCTACAAATAGAAAAACAAATAACAAACCATGTAGCTAGTTATTCATTTCATTCAGTACACAGATATGTACTACATTCTTATTATACGTTTCTATTGTCCTTGCAGGTACACGGGATTTGTAGGTAGCTACTGTAAGAAAATACATTTTTTTATTTTTAAAAATGTTAGGCTTACAAATAAGCCGATGTGTAAATATTTTTGTAAGGTTAGATGGAACTGGAGATTTGTTTAAAGAAAATCATTTTTTTACATTGCAGAAATGTCGACAAAGAAAATGTATTTCTGCATGATGGATGATAATTGCAATCTACACTAAACACTAGATACAACAATAAATATATTCACGTGTGCAATGTGGAGGTTACAGGAAAATTGATTTATCTTTCTTACTGATCATACAATTTAAGGTCTTGGTTCCCATATTTATCACATTGTGACTACACTGTTTTGCAGATGCAGACAACAAAATCTGTCTGCAGGATCAGCAGATATCTATCTATCTATTTCTATATAAATATATATTTATACATAAAGGATATCATTTATATCAATAATTGCAGTAATGTTTGAAATTGTTTTCATTGATGTAGTTATGGATCTGTTTTATTGCCTGAAGTAGTAGTAGTTGTTGTAGTAGTATATTATCTATCTATCTATCTATCTATCTATCTATCTATCTATCTATCTATCTATCCATTGTATCTCTATCTATTGTATCTATTTATCCATCCATTGTCTATCTATCTATCTATCTATCTATCTATCTATCTATCTATCTATCTATCTATCTATCTATCTATCTATCCTTGTCTGTCTGTTTATCGAATTGTCTATCCATTTATTCATCTATCTATTTATCTATCTGTATATCTATCTGCATGCTGTCAGAATTTAAAGTTCTCTCTCTCTCTCTCCCTCCCTCTCTCTCTATCCGTGGCTATCTTTTTATCTCTCCACCTGTGTTTATCTATTGTTTTTTCTATCTATCTATCTATCTATCTATCTATCTATCTATCTATCTATCTATCTATCTATCTATCTATCTATCTATCTATCTATCTATGGATGGACCTCTGTAGATGTATAGGTATAATGTAGATAGGTAGAGTGACTAGGGTTAATAATAAGAGAAGGGAAGGGGATGTGTATACTGACCAGCTCTTTCTTCCTCCTCTCCTCCTTCACATCTGTCTTCTTGATCTCTGCTTTGAAGGCCTCTGTCTCCCCAATCTGGTCATCCTTGTCCAGCAGGTCCATGAGGTAGGCGATGTAGCTGGTAGCCAGGCGCAGGGTTTTGATCTTGGACAGTTTGGTATCGGCGGGCACATTAGGGATACACTCCCGCAGTTCAGCGAAGGCGCTGTTTATACTCTGAGTCCTGCGCCTCTCTTTGCGGTTAGCAGTCCCTCTTCGCTTCACAGGCCTTTGCATTAAGCCTCCGGCCCCGCTGCCCGGGACACCCCCGTAATGGGAGTGGTCCAGGCCGGCCGCGCCATTGGCGTATTCCGGACTATAGGAAGGTGCCATGCTGTAGTCAGGGGGAGACATCTCGGGGTGGCTGATGAGCCAGCCGTGGAAATAAGGGTTCTCTTCGTGGCAGCGGCTGGCGGCGGCGGCTGCAGCGGCTGCGAACGGGTAACCATCGTGGTGCACCACCGGATGGTGAGGAAAACCTCCAACCAGACTCATGTCTCAGCTGCACCTTCTGCCAAGTCCTTGTCCTGGGATCAGCAGGTCTAGGCTTAGAAATAGAATAGAAGAGGGGGGAATTGATTGTCTATCTCCAGCTTTCCATAGATAGATCACCGATCTTTCTCTTTAACAGGCACAGAGCTCTTTTAGCAGTATGCAAAATCACAATCTACAGGCTGGATGAAGGATTCAAGTATTAAAAGGCATCAGGCATTTCATGGGTGCTGTCAGGGTCCTGCCATAAAACAGCTGCATTAGGTGGAATAAAACGGCTGAGCAGTGATCAGTTACTTACAGCAGGTCTTGTCCACAGTCCCCAATCGGGACAGGCTTTGTGATCTGGTTTCACTGTGAGCTGGCATCCATTTAACACCTTCAATCCATAGACAGACAGTATAGATGTGGCCCCTGAGCTGTGACCCTGGACATGGAGATGATAGCTATATCCCGGTGTCTTCCTTGCACCCCATAGTTCAGCAGGGAAGGCTCAGCACTGGCACTATTTCCAACTACGAACTCCATCTACAGCTACATCTTTAGGGAAGCTTGGGTTAATATATGTCGTCAGAGCCCGTTCTGGCCAATCCGGGCGAAGGGGGGCGTGGCCGTTCGCGTTCAGCCATAAACCTTTTTGATGTTCACCCTGCTAATTGTAGGACTTCTAGTCCCGGATTGGCTGCCTCTGCATAACCATAATATAATTAAAACAAGAAAGAAGTCCTCTATCGACATAGGTTAATGCGAGTGTGTAGCAGATGCTTTACAGTATTACATGATATATACACACACATTTATTTATATTATTTATTTATGTACACAGATCTAAACACCAGTACAATTTCAAATAAACTGGATAAGCCCAATTCAGGTACAGTATCCTTTCTGAGCAACTTTGGTAATTATTTATTATCACGTGAGACTGTATCTAGATATTTTATGAGTCATGTATATTATTATATGTAGATGTTGTTTACATATCATTTAGAATATCTCTCTCTCTTTCTCTCTCTCTTTCTCTCTCTCTCTCTCTCTCTCTCACACTCTCTCTCCCTCCCTCTCTCTATCTACCCCCGCCCCCCAGCTTCAATTTTTTATTCTGATTTGATGCTATCTATTAATATTGTGCTTATTTTATTCTGCTTGTGTTAATACTTGCTAGCCAAAAGCATTGCACATTTCAGGAAGTCTACAGAGTATGAACCTCCACTGCTATATAATTACTGATATATAATGAATGACTCTTTTATGTGTAAAGTACATTGTTAATAATTTGTACTGAAGGTGTCTTGTAACTCTTCTAGTGCATGTCTTATATTATGCTTGTTACGTTTCACAGATACCTTAGTCTGTATATGTGATATAAACTCTGTACAGTTCTTAATGTATTTAAGTATAAATGGCCAGTTATTTATAGCAAAACCATACAGAAAGTGTAAAGCTATTAAATTAATTAGTAGCTGAGTGTCCATTTTGTTATCATAGGATCATCTATTTATATTGGTAAGGATGTGTCATGATAATACAGACAGTGGCTGAGGCTGTCCCAGAATTTGGTTTTGAAGTTGTAGCTGCTCTAGATAGGTGTGATTATTACTGGTAAATGTCTTATATAGCGACTTCATAATCACCTTCTACTGTCTGGAAGACAATGTAACCACTGTAATGATCGATATAGAGCTACTGAGGATTGTACAGATGTAATCGTGAATCACTGTAAACTGTAAATATTGACATACTTGAATGCACTGTTTATTAATGATACACACAT
>NW_017307469.1:351289-351924 GCF_000935625.1 Nanorana parkeri | reverse complement strand
CAGACAGACCAGTGGTACCAATCTATGGGCAGCAGTTGCTATGGCAATTGGCAGCAGGACAAGGCGCTTGATGTCCTCAGTATACACGATACAATTTTGGGATGTTCTTCAGCACATGTTGGCTGTTGGCTTCGGCTTAACTCAGTTTTACTTGTATTAAACCGCAAAGTTCAGATAGCATCTAATGTGAGGAGAAGACCAAAACACCTAGCAGTGAAAGCTAGAAAATAGGCTTCGGGTGTGTACTGATACATTAACCAGAAATAGACAATTGTTTAAAAATATATAATATGACTGTATACATTTCATGCAAATAATCAGAAGTATCTAATTCTGAATCATGGAAAAGGGAGAAGACCAACTCACTAGTGTTCTGACGGCACTTAATTGCATTACATGTGCATGTTCATATAAATGCATGTTATGAATGTATGGTAAATGTATTAGGTCAATCGGTTATCAAATGTATTTTAATAGTACTTTATGTTTCGTTTTTCATAAAGTAAAGTGCATCTTATGAAGTCAGTAGCTAATCCTATGCTAAATATAGTACTGAAGTGCATCAAACAAGGTGAGTAGCTAATCCTATGCTAATATAGTTTGAAAACATAATAAATACAGTGAAACTTGTTACT
>NW_017307469.1:348054-351268 GCF_000935625.1 Nanorana parkeri | reverse complement strand
ATATATTAGTTATATACAGCAAATTAATTTTAGTTTGGAAAAAAAAAGGTATTTTTTAGGTATAGCTTAGAAGGGTCACATGCTTTTTCATCAAGCGGTAATAGGCCTGCCTTGACTGGCAGATAGAAATACATGCAGTGCTCCATGCAGAAGGTACAAAGCTCAGTCATTTTCCAGCCCGATGGCTATTATCTAAAGCTTGTTACTTCAACTGATATTTCAGGTTGAGGGCTGTGCTACATGCAAATCTCAGAAATATAGAAATGTGGTCTCAGATTTTTGTAGAATTGTAATACAACAATCAAGTCGTCAATGTGATAAATGTGCAGCTTTGTAGTGAGCGCTCCAGGAATTCTTCAAAGTCTTGTATTTGTGGGTGTGAAGCCTGAGAGATGCAGTGAAGGTTGGAATACCTCTGTGAGGCATGGCCAGGTAGACGCTGAAATTTGTACTAATCCATTCACTAGTGATATAGCAGTAAATCAGCCCAATGCCCGGGGGCCGCTACTATCATAGTACTTGGAGGAGGGAGTCCCCGATCTGTGTATCAGGTGTATTCTGCTGTCAGCGCCTGTCATTGGGAGCGTTCAGCCATAGACGAATCACCTGCATTCACCTGGGTTCACGTTCAACCATCACGTCAGTATAGTATAACAACAGAAAGGAACAGGTTGTGATGTCACAAAGGTATGCTAATGAGAAGTTATATATATATACACCTCCATACATCCTTCCAAAATATGACATACCGGTTTACTTAGCTGATTTCCTAAAGGAGATGAAATGAAAATGTTCACTTGGAGGATGATAGTAAATAAGGTGAACTTGAGGGCACTTTATAAACGTAAACATGTGCAAGAGAAATATTCTATATTGATAGGAGGTGAACACTTTATTTCTTTAGAAAATAAACCCCAGTCTTATGTGTGTCCATATTAACACCAAATCCTTCTCTCTCTAGTCTATAACAAACTCCTATAGATGAGGTTATTCTTGCTTCAGTGCACACTATGAAGTTGAGAAGAATAGAGAAAGTTCCCTTAGTGAATAAAGTGAAGTTGTGTTCACTTTAATTATTCAATCAAGGGCAAGGCATAATCTTGATTTTTGTAGGTCATTTCCCTGCATATGGTTGGCTATGAAAAGTGAACACAGCTTCATTTTATTTCCTTTGCTAAGTGAACAATTCCTACATATTTAGTGAATCATTACATTTGCCTTCTCTCTTTCTGGAAGCACTTTAGGAAATCTTAAGCAAAGAAAAGCCTGAAGAAAAATCAAGCTTGATGCTGTTGCCCATAGCAACAAAGTGGATTCCATCTTTCTAATGGAACAAAGAACATGGCTAATTGCTATAGGCAACAGCAAAACTCCCCAGCCCTCCGTCGAGTTTTCATAGTTTAGTTCTATAACATCTTTGCGTTTGAGTTTCTCTTTTTTTCCCAGCTTGTTTTGTATATAAAATTAATAACTACCACAAAATATACTCTTTCTATCAATGCAAAATGTTGTTTATTGTGTATTTATGATTGTATTATATAGTATATATTATGAGTATATATAGTAATTTGCTCCATATACTTCCCTAATACATAATTAAACCGTGTCCAGCATCATTATTCAGCTACTACCAGCTAAAGCTTTTGTATATGGAGACTCGGGATCAGTCTAATAAGCCTGGAATAGGTAGAATGCTTTGTCAAATTGGCCCTATTTTTTCCCCAGAGTTCACACAAATAAATAGCCTGGAGGAAGGCTATTTCTGACACATAGTAAGACACGACAGTGCTCAGTATTTTTAGCAGTAGGAAACTTTGTTAAATGTATGTAAGGATAATTGACCCGGCTGAGTGAGGTCCTCTCGGTAATTTAGATACGTGGAGTCTCCAGTTAATGACATATAATCAGCCAATAGGTCATTTGGTCACTCTCCTGTTACAAGGCCCTCCTGCACTCTCTGATCTCCTTTCAAGCTGCATTTCAGCCCTACAAATAAAGCAAGACAGGGGTAGGCTTTTCAGTGCAAGGAATAATGGGATAGCCTGGTCCAGGGCTTAAACTGTTATAAATTAGCTAGGATCTTTAAAAAAAAATACATGTTATCACGATGGAGGCTTTGTCCACCAAACAACCAACTTCTGGGCTATGTTAAATGCCATGCCTAGCAATAAAACAACTGAGGACAGGACTGTTATAACATAAACATACAACGCACACACACACACTCGACGTTCTGCCAAATATAAATGAAATAAAGTTGCAAATCTAACTGGATGAGGATGAATCAGAATGTAGTGTGGGTGCAGAAACCAGGGTTTGACAATGTTGTACAATGAAATGGTAATGATCGTACTAGTTATGCGTTAACTGCAAAAGAGTGGAGTATATTCACTGAAGTTTTTTTTTAATTCCATGGCTGGGTAATCAAATTCGAACACTGCTTCACTATATTCACTAACTTAAAGACTTTAATTGCACATTGCAGTGTTTACATCCCAACCATATATCATTTGTGACTTGTGTCAAACATTCTTCCTTTGTGGCTCCAAACATCTAATATGCCATTTGTTGAAGCTGCATAGTATAGAAGGAGAGAGAGGGAGAGAGAGAGTGTGTGTGTGTGTGAGAGAGAGAGAGAGAGAGAGAGAGAAAGGGAAAGGGGGGGGGGAGAGAGAGAGAGAGAGATAACTTTTAATTCTAACAGCATACTTGTAATAATTAACCCTGATGATACACTAAAGGAGTTCTTTTTTTGTCCTTGTCCATAGATCCTAACTTAGAAATCACTTATCCAGTCATCTTAAAAGTCTAACTATGGCCAAATTTTAAAATAATATATGATGCAGTCTGTCAAAAGCATTAACACAGACGTTTCTGCTTCCCTACGTCCCCCATAACATTTATTCGCTATTTGCTGATTCTGCCATCACATCCCTTTTCCCCCATTTTCTGTAATAGAATGGCAACTCCCTTTTTTTCTGAAGTGAAGTTGTCACCAGCAGCGTTGTCACCCTATAGATAGGATAATCTTAGATTTCCATGAAGTTTTAAATGGACTTTAAGTACGAAAAAAACAAACAAATTAAAGCCTACCCCAGGCAATACATGTTAAACCATGTTAAACAGTTATACCAAAAGGTATAAGCTATACCAAATTAAAGCTGTCAGCATTGTCAGCATCCATGCCAGTGTTGCATGGTTTATACCAACACTC
>NW_017307469.1:342408-348031 GCF_000935625.1 Nanorana parkeri | reverse complement strand
TCACCCAGAGCAGGGACTGTGCAGTACTAGTTGTCACCGCTAGGATGCGTCCGATCACAGACTGTACGGAGGTCTGCACTGGGCTCAGGTAACATTTAGCAGAGGTTGGATCAGCTTTGACTTATGACATGAAAAGTGAAAAGCGGACGGTTTCTGCTCTCGGGAACCGGCAGATTATCTAAACCCGGGAATCTGATATCATGTGAACTAGTTCTTTCCGTCTATTTTGTTTGCGCAAGTGATTTTATTGCTATTATGTCACTGAAGTGTATAATTTAATAGATCATACGCCTAAGTGTATCATTTGATAGATCATAGCTTGAACCTTTAATGCAAAGCACTATGCATGCTCTACACTCCATTTCTTTCATTTATTGAAATATCAACACAGTCTCATAAACTCAACCTTAGCTTGCTGGCTTTTGCACTGTAATTCTACAGTTTATTGTCAGGTATTAGTCGTTTCTTTCATGTCTGCAAATTTCCACATCCTACTTCAAACTCTGATTTCTCTGTTGTCTGATTTCCAAAGAAATAGCAAAATAAAAATAAATATTGAGCCACAAAATATTACCTGTTTAAAAATGAAAAAAATAAACCAAAAACAAACCAAAATAAAACAACCCCCCACCAAATGTTTTTTTGTTTAAAGCAAAACAGATATTCAAAATGTTTATTAGAATACTACAACTTCTACTACAACTACTTCTGCTACTAATAAAAAATAACAGAAACAACAATAATAAAAACAACAACAACAGCAACCAATACCATATATGCCTGGAGCAGTATATAAATAAAAGGTTTTTTTCCTATTTTCCCATATTTTTTTCAATTTTATTTTGATATTTTACCTCTTTGTTTTTGTTGTGATTACTAGAAGTAAATCATAATATGTAAAGCATTTAATGATGCATCAATTTCATAAGAATGGTAAAACTGGGATACTATGATGGTTTGAATAATTGTGGAATAATATGAAATCCATATTTAATTAGAACAGATATACAAATATAAGTAGAATGAGTCCGTAATATAGATTGCTAATAACCTTATATCTCCGAATTATATAAATGTTATCTGTTTTATTCTTTTTTTTTACATTGCAACAAGCAGCACATGTGTACACAATTTATAATTCTAAAGCTAGAACACACTGTGACATTTTCAAGAAATGACACACTTATCTTAAAGACATATTATTATCACCGTGAGGACCCAAAAGCAACATGCAAAAAGCAGTCTATGCTGCAAGATCCAGCCCAAAGGGCTCCTAAGGGTTAATACCTCCTCCACTGGCTCTTCATCTTCCTTGAGCCTTCAATGTTTCTTAGTTTCCTCTAGAGGTCTCATTAGGGAAACCCTAACTGCTATTTTCAACATTTCCTCAATCAAGTGCCCTTAAATAGTGCTGCACAAACAAATTGGCGGCAAAAACCGTAGATCTTGTCACTAGTGAAACCTATCCAATATTTCATCTGTGTTTGCTTTGTAATTACAGATTGGCTTGTGGCTGCAGAGGCGAGGGGGCAAGGCTCCCCTTTTTACAGTGCCTCGGCTACTTCGCTCTTTAAGGTTATGGTCATGCTATGGGTTGTGCAAAGTAGGAACATAATACACTTATGTCGTGATGCATGGGAGCTAAAAAGGTTCCCGTGCAGTCATGTTTCCTATTTTCCTCCATTTGGCGTTAGTGGCACTTACAGACTTAGCTGTAACACATTTGAGCTCAGTCTCTCCCATTACCTTAGTTTAATGCATGATTAGGCCCAAGCCCTATGCCATATTTCTCTCGGTGTGTAACTACTGCTATGATTTGTTACTTTTTCCACAGCTGCATTTTTCTTGCTTCACTCTTGTTTAAATCCTCTTAAAAACTGTTAAAGGAAGAAAAAATAAATTCAGAACCACACGGCTGTTCACTTGAGTTTCCTGCTCATATATGTTTAGTTTATGTCTGTGCTGGATGATATACTGCACATTTGTATCAGATGAAGCTAGGAGCACCTAACACTAAAGACTTCTGGCAAGTTGTTTAGACTGTTGTAAGAGCAATTTTGCTAAAGAGTTTACTGGTGTTATTCAATGTATGTGTGTAAAGCACCTTTGTCATGTATTATTGCCATGGGAAACACATTCAGCCATATTTAGCGAGGAGTTCTTTTTTGTAAGTGTTAATTCTCAAGTGCAGTAATTCATGGCAACCAATCAGAATTTACTCTACTGAAGTCAGATCAGTACAAGATGGATAGTGATTGGTTGCTATGGGTTAGTTCTTAGATGTGGCAGGTGCATTAGTTTTCTTTTTTTAGATTTTTTTCCCCCCTTTATTTTGCCATGGTGATCTGACCAGTAACACAATTCCTGGCTTAGGGTGGCTCCACTCATAATGGAGCCACCCTTTAACAACAGCATTGGCATCCTATGGGGATGGTAGTGTTAGATGGACTAGCTGATTTAGATGACATTGATTAACAAATTAAATCTGAACTCTAGCTCAGTGTTTTTCAACCTTTTTGGCACCTTTTAAAATTGTGCAAAATCTAGGGGCACCCCAGTCTATACTGTAGAAACTGAGGTGTGAAGTTTCTCACTTTATATCAGAGTCCCTTCCTTTCACATTAGAAGCACCTCTTCAAATAGGAAGCCCCATTCACATCAAAACCCCCTTTTCCTATCAGAAATCTCACCATTCACATGAGGGGAACCCTCTTTACATCTGGAACTCCCTTAGCACTACTCTTCAGAATAGGAGCTCTTTATACATCAGTTTGCCGCTTTGACAAAAATTTAAAGGCACCCCTGGCAAAGCCAGAATGCACCCCTGGGTACCATGGCACCCTGGTTGAGAAAGGGTGCTCCAGCAAACATCTTTTAAGCAGTTCTTTTTTGCCTTTTGGGAGAAATGTTTTACCTCAATGACTACAGGTTTACGATTGTAAGCACCACTGTCAGTGATAAATTAACTAGGGATGAAACAAAATGGAATTTTGAGACCAAAACAGAAAATAAAAAATTTGTCAGGCTGAAGCCTTAACCGAAAATGACATTTCCCCCCCAACCTTTTCAATATTTAAAAATTATTTTAAAATTATTCTATTTTTTTTTTAACTTGACTGCTGGGATCTCTGGGGAAATATCATGGAGTCTAAACAGACCCCTGATATTTCCCTTTTAAAATAGAAAAAGAGATTGGGGACACAGAGTCCTAAATCTCTTTTTCTGCAGCTCCTGTTGTGTGTGAACAGGAAGCCTCCATAATGAGTGTTCCTGTTCATTCATACATTGTGGAGATAGTATGAGTTACTATCTCGACAATCATGAATGAACAGGAAGTGAGGTAGACCACTTCCCATTGATTCATAACTGTACCTAGTAACTCATACTATGTCCATTTATGTTTGTACTTCACTCTCCATCCTGAATTCGCTGTCACAGAAGGCAGAGGAGGGCGGTGTGCGAGGAGCACTCTGCGTCCTGTAACATCACACAGCTCTCCTCCAATCACCGCTCTCCATACTGACACAGCAAGTGGAGCCGGGAGGTGTGGGAGGAGAGCTTGGCCTCCTGTAATGATCGTAGCGCTCTCCATCCTCACACCGTTCGGCCGAGCCAGAAGGTGCAGTAAGAGAACTCGGCCTTCTGCAACGCTGACAGCGCTCTCCTCCCCTACCACTGCATCGGAAGGCGCATAGAATGGCACCCAACAGGGAGGAGAGAAGCTGGGATGCACTGAATTTTCGGGCGTATTTTCGTCCCTCATGGCATTTTCGGCATTTTGCCAAAAGTGTCATTTACAGCGACCAAAATTTTTCGGCACCCCTGGTCTTAACCCTTTCCTGCCACTGTTGTTGGACAGTTTGGTCTGCTAAAGGAAGCTGAAAAATAACAGACTTACTGGATGGATCACCATGTGAAATTAAAGAAAAACAAACTTAAAAATAGAAAACTAATGCAGCCACCATATCTAAGAATTGCTAAGCTGCAATATATTAATTTTTTTTGCTTTTGAGTTTAGATACACATTAGGAATTAGTATGGAAGAATTAGAAACCTTTATTGAATTAAGCTGTTTGTTGGGTATGGCATTGAAATTGCTTTAAAAAAAGAAATGTTTACTATTATCTATTACAAAAACTATTTATTTACCTCTTTTTGTTGTTGTTCACTATAGCCCGTACAGCTCCCGAACGTGGCCGAGCGGCTCAGTCGAGCCGAACCCATATGCCTCGGCTCGGCTGAGCCGCGCTGAAAGCCGAAGCTGAACGGCTGGCCGACAGCCTGCTTCTGACAGCTGGGCGGAGCCAGCCATGGTCTTACGGCTGGCTCCGGCCACTTGCAGAGAGATCAGCGTCCCTGGTTACCTGCTAACCAGGGACACTGATCTCCAAACGGCTAACTCTCCCTGGCGCCCCGGGAGTCTCCTGCTCCCGGCCGCCAAGGAGAGAAACACTGCTGTGTCTTTTTTTTCTTTATTCTGACACGAGCGATGTCAGAAAACAAAAAAAAATTCCCATTCTAAAGCATTGGGACATTACTATTGGCTATTTCAATTTGCAATAGTCAATAATAAACTAGCATTGTACTCGCCCTCTGGATCGGCTGAGTGGAACTCCTCCTGCACTTCGGGTCGGGTCTGAGCATGTTCGGCCGACCCGAAGCCACGCGAAGCAAGCCGATGTACGGCTGATTTCAGCTGATGTACGGCTGAAATCAGCCGTACCATCCTGAAGTGAATAGCCGAACAGTGTTCAGCTCACTTCACTTCAGATCGGTCATTCACTCGGCTGCCCTCGGCAGCTTAGTGAATAGACCCCATAGTCTTTCAGTGTCCTATCCTACAGTTTAGTATTTGTCAGTGATGGCTTCCTTCTAATATATCTGAGCTTCTTATGTGCACATCACTATATGTTCTTGCTGCATGGTCTGTCTATCTACCATAATATTTTTTATTTTTTTTAATTATAGGTATTTATATAGTACCGACAATTTCATGCAGCGCTTTACATATTGCACATTCACATCAGTCAACCATTCTTGTGAGTCATACACCTCTGCCACATTGCATAGTCAGCAGGGTGACACCATTATTTCCTGTTCGCAGCTTCCTGTGTTACCAAACAGTAGATAATATTCCTACCCTTGGACAGTCTGATATATTTAAAATATACATTACTGTAGGAAAAGGATTTTATCCCAGTTAAAGAGGGACTACTGATCCTTGCTAGGAGTTAGAGCTTTTTGGCTGAAGATGCATGCAAAGTCTCTTTTGACAAGATCTTCTTCCCCTTGTTTCTAGCAATTTTTTTTTTCCATGTATGCTACATGGTGCAGATGCCATGCAGTGTATACTCCAGCTTACTCTCAGCATGCTGAGAATACAGATGGGTGCCAGAAATGTTGCAACTCTTGTGCATATGTGCAGGAGTTACATAATCAGGGGCCGACCAATGGCTGAAGTGGAGTGAAGAATGAAGAAGATGGACTCAGAAAAAAGGGTGAAGAAGATCTTTCGTTAGGAGTCATCCTAGGTCAGCATCTAGTTCTTGGACTTAGATGGTGGCTCAGAGATTGTTAATAACCCCCCCCCCCCCCCCCCCTGTCACAATGATCACATGTATAG
>NW_017307469.1:339457-342372 GCF_000935625.1 Nanorana parkeri | reverse complement strand
GTGTAAAGTGGTCCACACTGTTTCAAACCCCCCCCCCCCCCCCCAACTGTTGCAGTCTGATTGCTGGGAATGGGAGACTGAGGAAATGCTTCCTCCTGCTTGTAGCATGCTGATGGTATAATCTCATCCTAGGCAAAGTCACTTGATGGAGCTTAAGAACTGCTTTCTAATGATAGAAATGATACTGTTCCTCAGTGTTGTAATATATAAGTCATTTATTTATTCAGATATGTAACATTACTGAAATGTCCACTTTAAAAGGGTCTTTGTAGCATTTTGCATATACTTTCTTTTTGGATTATGTTCATGTAACCTTATTGTAAAGTTGTATATGAATGGTTCATATTTACCACTTGCAGCCAGCAAGTGGTGAATAGGGGTCTCATTCTTTATGATTTACTTCTATGCTGTAACCTGAATAACAGGTATCAGAAAACACACCTACAGAGAGGAAAGGCACAACACAGAAATCAACAGGTGCTGAGCAGGTACAGGAGGAAATCTGAGCAAACTTTGCAAAAACTATAGCATGGAAGTATAATGTATTATTTGTTAAATCACTTATTCAAACAATTAAGATATAAAATAATGGTTTATGAATGTGAAATATACTCTACACAAACTGCTATTGTTTCCATGAAAATATCAGACCCACTAGCTTTTATCTGCTACTCACTGGTGTTACTCAGTACCACTTTAAACACAGAAACATTTAATACAGTTCCGTATAATAGCATTACTAATATAATTATAATACAAAGTATAAATTAATCATAATTGGACCAGAAGCTCAAAATACAAGGCTTAGATAGGAATGCATGTTCATGGGCAATTAACTCAGTAGACCTTTTCAGTCTTACCTGTATGCAATCCAGCAAAATATCTCATATGGAGCTGCAAATTCTTCTTAGCTAGGCCTGGGCATGCACTGTGCATGTGCCAATAAATCCTTAGGAGAGTTTTCAAAAACATAGTAAGTTATGACTTGTGTTTATTTTACAAATACATATCTTAAACCTTTTTTAATAAAATGTGTCTAAAAATAAATTGTGATAAAAATAAGTTAAATGAATGGGGATTTTTAGTGTATGTGATCACAGGTTTCAGGTGTGTTTGCCAAAGGCAAAAAGAATCACTTCCTTTTGTCTTGTTTTTTATATTAACTGTATCTACAGTACTGTCCTTTGGAGTCTGATAAGAACTAAGTGCACTGTGCAAAGGTGAATAATAAGGGTAACAAACTCTGAGTTGCAATACTGTACTTAAATGCATAGTGTGGGATAGAAATACTCTGGTCCCACTAGTAAGTTATTAAAACCCCCATAGAATAAAAAATAATATAAACTGTATGACATGTCTGGGAATAGACATTGCAGGAAGGCAACATAACAATACAAATACAAAGGTAAAAAAACAAGCCCAAATATAGTTTTTTAAGGTGTATCCAAGCCCCAAAACATAAATGTAAAATATTTTAGCTTACCAGTCCCTAGAGATAGTGATTATCGGGGCAAGGGTGCGCATATGACATACCAAAACACCGTCTGCATGAAATATATAGAGTCATCTGGGGTTAGAAAACAGACTATCCTTAAAATGTATTTCCACTTATGCAGCCAAATTGGGATAACACCTATTTTATATGTGTTATATTTTCCCATTCACATAGCATAAGCTGAAAAATAGGGCTCTTTAGCTTCTTAAGGGTTAATATTTCTACTTGTTTTTCCTTCTTTGTAATGTTAGGAGCAGTTGTGAGGAGTGAGGGGTAAGGGGTTAAAGGCCTGGCTTCTCCATTTGTTTGTTAATTAAGTTAATTGAGATAAACACAATCCTCAAATTTCAAGTCTTTCCATAAGGACAGATGACTGTGAAACTGCTGAGAAAATGTGGAATCAGCCATGTTGCCTCCTGCAATGAAAGATCAAAAAAGGTAAGAAATATATATATTGGGGGGTGGAGGGGGGTATGGTAGTGTGAATAGGATCACATAACATAAATTTGACTGCAAAAGTGGAAATACACTTTAGATTATGACAAATACAAAGAGACTGTTGTCCCTAAAAGGGATAATTAATGGACGGCCCCAAAAACTAGTTCAATTATTGATCAAAAACATGATCAATTATTTTAACATATTGTTCAAATTTTTATTAGATACAAAAAAAGTACCAAAACGTTTTTTGATATTTTGTTGAAATAATTGATCATGTTTTGATGCAAACTACTTTTTGGGTTTATTCATGAATGATCCTTTTTAGGGATCTCAGTCTTTTTGTATTTGACTTGCGGTGGCCACATTAGTTTTTTTTTTTCTTTTGTATCTTTATTTTCACCTTGTGATCTTGCAAGTAACACATTCCTGTCCTGACAATGGTTACTCACTGTAATGCACCCTAGGCTGCTTTCCTGATTTAGACTACAAACACACCATTCTCTTTTCATCTCATTTACACAGGGGAAAAGAATTGGTAGATTTACAAATGATAGCCCCAAAGAAGGATACGATTTGGCTTTTTTCAATTCAGCTCAAAAGAAGTGACACAAATATTTTCTATATTTCCTGAAAATGTGCTAGACTGGCAAGTTACAATATAATACATTTTCTTTTTTAGGTTTATTTATCCTTTAATAGACTCTCCCAATATATTTTTTTCGCTAATCAAAAATAATCATCTCCACCATCCTCCTCTGTGGTCCTGTGCGTGTTTTCTTTACACCCAGCTCATTCAACCTACATCTTGTGACCCAAAGGCATCAAGCACATGGTGGTGTGCCATCAAGTTGCTCTGGTCTGACAAGGCAATAAATGGTGCAGAGAACAGCACCACGTAATGACACGAGCATGATCCATAGGACAGAAAAGCAGGAAGAGGACCTTGCGTGTCACGTGACGAGACTGAAGACATGAGGCA
>NW_017307469.1:279798-339390 GCF_000935625.1 Nanorana parkeri | reverse complement strand
ATTAATCAGTATATATTAGAAACATGTTGCAACATATCATCAATATACAGTATATTATGTGGAGATTCTGATACATTTCATCAACCCATTCTAATAAAATTCCAGTGGTCATGAGCACTGGAGTATGTAACTGCAGTGGAAATGAAACTGAAAAAATAAGAAACATTTAAGTAAAGACCCCTCACACCATCCCAATAGCCAGTGTTAAATAAAAAAAGTCATCAAATAAGAGCTTTTATTTTAGTCTTCAGCAGACCTACAGTGCCCTCTGTGTTTGCACAGTTTTTTTCCCCTCAGCAGTACTAGCAGTACTGCATCTGCACTAAATGGACTTCTTTAAGCTGTCCATACATTAGCTCATGGACTTATGGATGGGCACCCCATAGAAGTATTTGCAGGTGATAGGTACAATTGCAGAACTGGGTTCAGTTGGTTGAGGTCTGTTGGAATTGAAGTGTCTATTCTAAACTCTGCTTTATATAAGTGCCTATAGATATATACACTTTTGCCCATCTGCTTGACCTTTTAGTGGGAGACAAAATGTACACTGCAAATAGCTATGGCAAATTGTCCAGTGATAAAAATGATTTAAACAATTCCTATATCAAGTTTTCATAGCACCAATATCTTTTGTGGAGCAGAAAAGAAACCATTTGCATAATTCTTTGCCACAAGAAAATGTTGCAATCTAAAGTCACTGCAATAGTGGCAGCATACCTGCTGGATAAAAACAACTTTACTGATCTGGGGGTGGTTCAATATTTAGTTATTATCTGCCATGACACATGACTCATGAACATAGACTGGCTAGTTGTCTGAATGTCTCCTCATAACTTTCTGAGACACTGACATGGAACCAAAATGCAAAAAGTCAATGACTTTAAAAATACTGAAACTGCTGGATCAGCAGCAGGTTTCCTTTAATACCCTTAGCATCATCATGTCCAGTCTAAAAATGTATTTCTGCCCTGGTTTCAAGAGATTATATTTCCTTTACATTGGTTTAAATTTTGGAATTTACATGGTGATTATTCTGTTTTTCTATTGGTACATTTAGATACATGGACATAAATAAAGAAATTCAATAAAAATACCTTTAAATATGTATCCATTTGATTCTGTTGTGTATGTGCTTTCTTTTTTTTGCTATGTGAATAATGTAAAAATCTTACAACAGGTTACAAGAGGTCACTACATGCTTTCTTGACATTCCCCCTAAAGCAATATATTTTAGTATTTGAAATCTTGACATTTTTGCACACATTATAGAGAAGAAGCATTTGAAGTGTACTGTTTGTCATTTCTAATGTTTTTTATGTGAAGAATGGTGGGAAAATAGAGACTGCTTTGAGTATGCTTCACACATGCAGTTGATTTAATGTGTGAAATAAATAATGTATGAAGACAACCTATTGGGTGAAAGTCAGGGGCCAACTGGGAACTTTTGGCCTGGGAGACAAACACAACCGACTAGCTTTCCCATGGTATGGACAGACTCCAGTGAAAGAAAACCATTAATGAGGTAGAATGAGTCTCGGCACTTATGTCCACTTGATTCATTTACTAGTATCCACCAGAGACCTAATATTAGGGATGCACCAATACCGTTTTTTGGTATTGAGTACGAGTACCAATACTTGGCTTTTGGTACTAGTCGATACCGAGTACTGATACCGCATTGAGCCGGCTGTTCGGTTTGGCTTGATGCTGATTGACCGGGAAGCTGGCTCCCAGCCAATCTGCAAGGAGCCGGCTTCCTGGCCAATCAGGAAGTTGGGAGGCGGGTCATTACTCACCGCCCAGCTTCCTGATCACACTGGAAGATGGCTCCATGTTCCCCTTCCTCTAACCGGAAGTTCCGGTATCGGGGAAGGTATCGGAACATTTGGGCGAGTACAAGCCCAAATACTTGGTATCGGCACCGATACTGATACTAGTATCGGTATCGGTGCATCCCTACCTAATATCTCTATGGTAAATGTGTCAGAAGTTGGTCTGGGAGTACTAATGACTAGATGATGCCTATTCGCTAAGCTTCGCAATGTGAAAATTATCCTTTCCTTTAGTGAATCAAATTTAGTTTTACATGTAATGAAAATAAATAGTACAGACATTTTTTTGTCCTTACCTTGTGAAGTGAGATATATTCACCTAAGCCTCCATCCTGGCCATACGCCTCTGCTATTTCTGACTGGAGAGTACTGCAAATCCAGCAATGGCACCGGAGATAACAGGTCCCCTTCATTCCGCTCCACTAACTTCAGTTCTCTTCTGGATTCTGAGAAGACCCCAGCCAAAGGACATCCAATTGGAAATGTTAACATCATGCAGGCAATTATGTGGATATCTGAAAAAGAACACAAGTAGAAAGTAAACAGAAGAGGAGATAATATAGTTCCAACCCATTATAGTTTCCTATAGTTTTCTAGCACTATGAATATTTCTGCTTTATAAGCATTAGAAAAGAACCTAATGATTTTTTATGATATTGAGATTTTCCTCCATAAACTACAAATGTAATATAACTATAATTCACTTTTAATTCACATAAGCGTTTTTTCCTTTGGTGTCTCTTAAATTAAAATCAAGAAATGCATGCTAAAACATTAGTATGGACTTCAAGTAATCTGTAAAAAAAAATGGCTAATGGAAGAAGAAATAGTGATCATGCTAAACACAAAAAACAAATAACTTTGGTATTCACCCTCAGCTATGGTTAACGCCAAACACGTCAGCATTCCTATTATGCTTAGTAATGGATTCCGTTTTTAATTCAAGAAATTACACTTAAAAGTGCCACCATTATTGGAAACAGTAGCAAATGGAACAACGTAACTATTAATGTTTACCTTCACAAATAATAATTGGAATTGGATAAATGCTTTCAGCTGTGAGCCCTTTCCTAATACCTTTTAGCAGGGTTCCCTGTTCCTCACATGCAGAGAATTAGCAGCATTTGAGGTGCTGGGACCTGTGATTACCAGGATTTCCAAAAGACATTAACCCCATCAAATCAGAATTGCCTGCAAAATACAAAGTCTGGTCGCAGAGGAAAGGGCTCTCAGTTCAGAGGAACAGCTTATTTAAAGAAAATACGTGATTTGAAAACTGTCTTTGTCAGTGTAATTATTATTTATAGTCAGATTATTTAAATGTTAGGAATTAAAATATGTTTTTGCAATAAAATACAATATAGTGTTATTTACTGTATGTGTAAGGGTATGCCAAAATAATCTTTTGTTCCGGAGTCCAGCGGTGGCCCAAAAACCTGGAGCTCTGTTAGTGATTTTAGGGATAACAGAATAAAAATGGTGTTGGCTGGAGTGGCGAGAGTACTGTCATTGTTGGAGTTAGTGGAGGATAGTCTGCACAAACAGACTATCTGAAATTCAGGTAGTGTATTGTGGTGTCAGTACACCTTTGCTACCTTTAGTTTAATGTACACATTTATACACCAGGTATAGTTTTAAACTGTATTTCCACTTTTGCAGCCACATTTGAGAAAACTCCTCTATATGTTTGTTATGTGTTCCCAATCACAGAGCATAACAAAAAATATATTAAAAAAATATTTCTAACCTTATAGATGTTTTGTTGCAGCAGGCAAGATGGCTGAATTGGGGTTATTCTGAGTTAACCCCTTCATGACTGAGCTAGTTTTCAGGTTCTGTTCATAAATGACTGACACATTTTTTACATTTTTGCTGTGTGATTCCACAGCAGTAATATACTTTCTTACTAAATGTACCCACACATATTATATATTGTTTTTTAGAGAACAGATAGGGCTATATAATTATATCACATATGTGTACCTAACCCCTCACTTAGTTTGAATAAAATAAAACAAAATGAGGAAAAAAACTAGAAGAAAACACTTTTTTCACAAGTTTTGATTATTATTATTTTTTTTTAGAATTTTTTTATATTAATTATAGTATAAAAAATATATTTATATATAATTTATATTTTCCTAATTTTGTTTTACACTTTATTTTAATTTTTTTACACTTTGTAAAAAAAATAAAAATAAAATAAAAAAACTTTTTTTTTTTTTGTCAGTTTATATCAAGCAATCACTATGACAGCTTGATAAATTAACTTTTTTATTTTATTTTTGGCTATTAGGCTGATCCAAACTTAGGAACAGCTAATAATAACCTTAGAGACTGATCCTGACTTTAGTCAGATTCAGATCTCACTAAAAGCTCTTTGATCGTGCCTAGACGATCAGAAATGATACATTTCACTCAAAAGATATACATTGTATTCTTTCAGTGAAATGTATCTAAACATCGGGCTCTCGAGCTGTCAAAACAAATAGCAGAGAGGTGAGGTGAGTCACTGCTGCCTCTCTGCTATTTTGAGCTGTCAAATACGGGATCGCAAATTGCGGTCCTCTATTTGCATGTAACGGCTTCATTCTTTCATTAATGAAAGGAAGAAGCTTTTACAAAAAGCTTAATTATTTCATTAATTAATGCCTCAATACTGAGACATTAATGAATGACTGTTAAATGCTGAGAATCAGCAAATACCGGCATTACAAAGCCTGATATAACTCGTCACGTACAGTGTACGTGGCCAGTCATATAGGCACAAAGTGACAAGACGTACACTGTACGTCTCCCGTCACGAAGGGGTTAAATGATAATTAAACCCTCCAGTTTTTTTGCATATATAGAAGGCTAGCAAGCAGTAGATTTATGCAAAAAGTGTAAAAAACAAAACGCTTTAACAACGGTTTAAACTCACCTGTGTCTTCCCTGTGCACTCCCGTCCAAAAATGTGAAGATCTGCGGGCAGCCGCAAAGCATCTTGGGGCGGGCGCATGCGCAGTACGGATTTTCGGCCGGGAGATGAGGAGAGACACAAGGTAAGTCTATGGACGCGTGCACTGGCATGCAGACACCGTGGGACAGGAAGTGCCAGCAAGCTCAGAGGAGTCAGCGCTGGATCGGAGACCCGCAGCAACGCTGGAGAGAAGGCTGAAAACGACATGAAAGAAGATGAAGATCGGAATAAGAAACATCATTTAAGGTAAGTGCTCACACTAACATTGTGGGGAGGAAAAAAAAATTACTTTAATGTCATTTTAAGGCTGCTCACAGTGATCTGTCTTTATAGAAATACTTAGGACTGACATTTGAGGACTGTGCTTCTCTCAATAATGTTATTAACATACAATGCAAACACCTCACCCCTCACAGCCATTTTTAAAATCAAGAAATCCACATTAGAGTTAATATTCACTGAAAAAAGTCCACAAACTATTGAAGTGCCCACGTGAACAGTGTTGAACCACTTGTACTGGGCCCCATTTTGAACAGGACTCGCAACAGCTATTTTAAAATCAAGACATCAACTTAAGAGTGTAATTTGTTTGCAGAATAAATACCCACAAAATATTGTAGTGGGTATGTGCATGGTCTTTAAACATTTTTGCTAGGTCACAGTACCCATAACAGTAAACATTTAATAAAAATATCATCATTACCATGTATTTATTTCACAGAAAAAAACACTCAATATATAATAGAACGCAGTCTTTAAACACTTTTACTGAATACTAAACCACCTTCCTTTTTTAACCCTAACTAAAGGGAAAAAATATATGAAATGTGAAACAAAAAAGCACCCCAAAAATAAACTGGAGGTTGGGGGTACAAGAGCCAAACAGCAACTGAAGTTGATGCTGAAGCACAATAAAGGTATATGTTTCTGGAAAAACATGCAATGTCTCCCAAATCTGTTATTTGTGTGTGCACAACACAGTGGGTCAGATAAACTAAGATTGGATGTTAAGGAATGCAAAGTGTTGCACATGACGTCTTATTTTTGCACATAGCATGTAAAATACAGTATTATGTAGAAGCAGAGAACTTTTGGAACATAGTAGAATGTGTAACTGTAACTATTGCATACCTATACTGCGCCAAATATTGATGAACTAATTTTCTGTTCCATTACCTATTTGGCACAAATTGTGAGACTTGTTGTGCAAAATATGTAAATGTGGATTTTTTCAACAATAATCACCAGCATGTGTCCCTGGGAACACTCTTAAATCTCTTGATAATCAGCTATTCCAGTGTACAACACACTGTTAATGCATCTTTAACTCTATGTAAATATAGGTAGACTTTAATACCAATCAGTACAAACAGAAAAAAAATTCCAGCACATTTATCAGCTAGCCCTAAAAAAACAAATTTATCTGCCTATCCATGTGCGTTAAAAAAGGTTTTAGTTGCACAACTTTTAAAAAATGCAATATGTAGAAACCAGACTGTCTCATCAAGGCTCCTCTGTGTAGTGTATTCCCCACTCTAATCTATGAGAGCTTCCATCTTGGGAGTATATATAACAGTGGATAAATTGAGTACAGGTATTCCTGGAGGCAGCTCATTCCTCCTTAAATTTGGAAGTGGAAAGGGAGCGCTGGACCTGTGTGATTATTCTGTTTTTATCATCCAATAGTGTTTAAGTGATGTGAATATGTGTAATCTGGCTAATGGATAGGCAGCTATCACCGGTCTAAGGGTATCCACAGTATCATTGGCTTAACAGTAAACACAGTGGATGTAGGAATTGAAGCACCACACCAATTATTATAGTCCAAATACAACTTTATTCCACTAGGGTCAGGGGACAATCAAGTAGAATAGCCAACGCGTTTTGGGAGTCCAAAAACCCTCATCAGGTCTATGTGAACTATATGCTCTGCAGCTTGAATTGAGCTGTGATAGGAAAGCGTCTGGCTTGTCAGCATCTGGGTTGGCAGCTATGTACTACTTTAAAAGCTAGTTTTCATTTGATTTGTGTGGTTGCCATATTTACTTTTATCAGCAATCAGCACCACCATTAACACTTAGCTTTCCCTGCAGACTGCAATCTTTTCTTAACTACTCCATGCCTCCAACATACACTGAACATAGACTGCTGGGAACACTGACTTTTATTGGGAGGGGGCTAGGTCATATGAAAAAAAACCATGATTAGCCCTTCTAAGTCACCTGACACTCAATTCAGAGGCCAGGAAGTGCATTGCTGGTTTGCTATTGGTGTGAACAGTCACAATAGTTTGCCATCTTCTTTAACCACAAACAACTGGAGTTCAGGTCAAAATAATGGTCGATCCAAACCAAAAGTTCACCTCTAGTTACTAGTAAATATTTGTTATACGTCTACAGGTACTATTCACAACTTCATGGAGCAGACACAATGTCAGGGAACACACTTAAAGCACTTTCCCCTTTTACAGTAGTAAAACAAAGCTTTCTTTCTTGAATCGTTTTATTTACATTTATCTGCATCTGTTATCTATGAATTAAGCCACAATGCATTAATAAAAATCATGATGGACAGGATTATTAGGCAAACAACCTATGACTTCCCATGATTATTCTTCTAGTTGACTCTGTAATTGGAAATCTGTAACCTAAAACACACAATATAGGTTATGATATATGTATTTTAATTATATTGTACAACCAAATATCCATAAAGTGATAAAGAAGTTTTTAAGAAGACATTTATCACAGCTTCTACTTTCATTTCATTAAGCATATCTCTGTATCGTAGTGATATATGTTGACTTCAAAGGCATGGGTAAATTATCTACATTTTCTTGTTAGTTAATATCAGCAAGTGACTGAATATTGTTTATGCTTCACAGGTGCCATTGAACAAAAGGATTTTTTTTCAGCAGATTTTCCCAGAAATATTTTTTTACGATCACAGTACTTTAGTGCATTTGCTTATAAGATAAATGTTCTAATAAGATTATATCCTCAGTATATAGTACCCTTCGGTTCAGTAGAAAAGAAGTGCTGAGCATGTTCGGCCGACCCGAAGCCACGTGAAGCCACCCGATGTATGGCTGATTTCAGCCGAGATACGGCTGAAATCAGCCGTAACAAGCCTGAAGTGAATAGCCAAACAACGTTCGGCTCACTTCACTTCGGGTCAGTCATTCACTCGGCTGCCTACGGCAGCTTAGTGAATAGACCCCTTAATTTAAAGTGATTTCCTTGCGCTTACTTAAAATAAAGCCAAAACTTTTTAAAAATGTGTATAGAGTGTGATAAATCCTCTGTCAGGCTTCTATTTCTGTCTATGTCCCCAGTGATGAGATTTACCCTCTCTATTTGTCCCAGTGACCGTTGTCACTGGGGTAAAAGCAATGCGAAATTTTGCTAGTGTAGCGCATGTAGCCGGGTACTTTAAATTGTGTAGGTTTTATGAATCACAGGAGTCCTTTTTCCATTCTTGGCTGGCCCATGAACATGGTGCATGTGTACCAAAAATATTATTCATTTCATAGTGGATAAAACAAAGGAACTGTCTATTGCTCAGATTTTACAGACTTGTTGGTTTGAGGTGCTCTCGTTTGCTCCCTATTTATCCCATACATGAACTGCAATGGCGTTCATGCATTCCATACATGAACGCCACTGCAGTCTCCACTAAGGGTGCATGTGACAGGGTGGCAATGCAGAACACAATTGGGAGAGAGTTGTCCCCCATAACAGGAAGTGCCTAAACAAGGACCTTTTCTGGTAGGATCATCAGGTATTATTTTAATGAAAGCTACACATTTAAAAATATTGAAATTACTTTTAAAATGCCATAAATGTATTAAAGCTTATATGGGATCTGTGATTTTAAATCTGTTGAATGGTTCCCAAGTATCAGGTTGTCTATGCCTTATCTCTGTTGGCCACCTGTGTTGTTTGATGAATCCACACTTGACTATTTTGGTTACCCTGTGCACAAAAAAAATGGTCACTTATCAAACAAGCTTTGCAAGGAATATCGTGCAAAATGAACCTGCTGATGTATGTAATCTCAACTCTTTATTCATTAATCAAATGACAAACCTATATATGTCTAACATGCTTTTTCTTGTCTCAAGGTAATAGCATTTTGTACATTTGGTTTATTTTTTAAGAATATGGCTTACACATAGAGTTAAATTAACCTTTCAGGTATACCTATGTTTTCTTTTTTATTTACAGGACCAAGGCGTGTAACTAAGTGGAACATTATCCCTAAATACATTTTATTAACCCTAAATCATAGCATATTTTATCCTGAGCTGCTCTTTGACAACTAAATTGAACTTGTATTTCACTTAAATAAATATTTATGGCGAAGTAGCACTATGTTCCGTGATGCGAATGCCATTCTAGTCAACTATGTAAATAGCTGTAAAGATGTTTAAATAAAAGTGAAACACTGGTAAAATCTAAACATTTTTATTGCATTGACTTGAACATCCAAGCTGACTAATTGCTAGTGGAAGTTAAGGTGAAAGATGGTGTTTCATAAAAATGTTGAATGTGTATTTCTTTTCATAAAAGTGACATCATTGTAGCCTGGAACCAGCTTGAATAGTATTCATATAAAGGGGCCTAGCAGCACATCTTAACTATTTTCCTAAAGGGTTGGTCAACTTCTCTGTATGACAAATGTGACAGATCTGGGCATGAAATTGTTTCCATAGGGCAATATGGAATGTTATAAACCCATGAAGCAAAACCCCTGTGTATTGAGGAAAGCATGCTATGGTGTTGTTTGCCATTCCTCGACCCCGATGCAATATATGAACCAGGGCCTCAGGCCCCTAGCTCCCTCTACATTCAACAGTCCATGACCTGCTGTTTCACGTAAAACACCCAACCGATATAACTTCTCATAACCCCTGGTCCCCACCTAGCTGTTCAACAACAACCAGATCCCTGGATGCATTTATTTGAAAACAAATGCACATACAAATATTTACAAAATATTTTCAATAGTAATATGAACATATTAAAATTGACCAGTAATTAGTAAAATTAAAAATTTACATAGACACCCACTAAAACGTGTTAAGAAGACAAATGGTGAAAAATATTTACTAAAATTTAACATTGGAAACTAGGGAAGCACCGATACCAGTTTTTCGGTATCGAGTACGAGTACCGATATTTATCTTTCGGTACTCACCAATACCAATACATGCATGAAGTCGGCTTCCCAGCCAATCAGCATGGATTGGCCAAGAAGCTGTCTCCATGCTGTTTGGCCAGCTCAATGCTGATTGGCCAGCAACGACAGCTTCCTGGCCAAACAGAAAGCCAGACGGCAGGTCATTACCAACCGCCTGGCTTCCTTGTTGGCCGGGAAGCCGGCTCCATGATGTTTGGCCGGCACAATGCTGATTTGCTATAAAGCTGGTTTCCTGGCCAATCAGGTAGCCGGGAGGCAGGTCATTACCCGCTGCCCGGCCCCCTGATTGGCCCAGAAAGCTGGCTCCATGGTGTTTGGCTGGTTCAATGCTGATTGGTTAAGAAACCGGCTTCCCGGACAATCAGCATTGAGCCAGCCAAACAGCATGGAGCCGGCTTCCTGACCAATCAGGAAGCTAGGCAGTGGGTAATGACCCACCAAACAGCATGGAACCAGCTTCCCGGCCAATGGGAAGCCTGCTCCATGTTCCCTCCCGGCACTTCTGGTCAGAGGAAATCTCCCTCTGACTGGTAGGACTCTTGGAGGAAAGCTGGATCTATCTTGTGGATTACTTTGTGTGAGACCTTTGTGTGTAGCCTGAGCTTTCTCTTCTTTTCTGCAGAAAAGGAACTCTATGTTATCCTCTGCTCTTGTAGTCCATTCACCTCAAAGGTCAACATGTTGTGCATTCTGAGATGCTTTTCTGCTCATGCTGTTGTAAGAAGTAGTTATCTAAGTTACTGTAGCAATTCTGTCAGTTCAAAACAATCTGGCCTTTCTCCTATGACCTATTTCATCAACAAGGTGATGCTGTCTGCAGAACTGCTGCTCACTGGATGTTTTGTTGTTTTTCACACCATTCTGGGTGAACTCTGGAGACTGAAGATCACATTTTTCTCCATTCTGGTGTTTCATATGAACAATGAGGGCCCATTAACTTTTGTGCAGTTTGGCAACACTTGTGTTAACAGAGGTAGGGCAAACCATAACTGAAGCTTCTGACCTGAATCTGTTTGACTTTTTGCATCAAGCTGCCCTATGATTGCACTTATTAGATAATTAGATGAATACACAAGTGTACAGGTATCTGTAATAAATTGTTCAGTGAGTGTATATGGATCCTCCATGTGCACATACTGCTACAGATGCCTTTCTTTGATTGGATTGATCACCTTGTCTCTATATATGATGCTTATGGGTCAGAAAACGGTAAACAAGATGCGGAGAGTAATTTCCACCTCATAAATAGGACTGTAATTGCCCGATGCATGATCATTCTTATATTTGGCAACTGCCATCATCATTCAGGCAGCAAGCCAATCTTCTTAATATGCAGGAGCAAATGTACTAAGCTGAATGTGCCATTATGAAGAATCTTAAAAGTACAATGGGTCCATCAGGGCGTAGAGCAGAATCAAAGTTGAGGAGCAGTGTTCAGAACAAAGGAAAAAGGATTTATCTTCCATTGCTGATCATCTGATGTCTGTAGAAATATCAGAACACAATTAAGATCCAGAGATTTGGTACATTGGAACTGTCAGGAATTGATGACAATGGTTCAGGTGCAGGAATCATAGTTGATGTAGTGAAAGGATACTGAGTTGGCAAACTTGGAGCCCTAACACAGCTTATACCCTGTAAGCACATCCTGAGAAACTCTGTCTAGGTAGCAGGTATATACTGTATATATAGTGATTTCTGAAAAAGGGAATTCATTTTTTTTGTTTGCATAGAAGATCTCTGCAGTCTATATCTACCATTGCTATTTATATATTGTCTGCACTGGGCTAGACTTAGGCCAGGGTTTAAATATAGACTATTGCATCGTTTTTTTAGAGTAAAATCTATGTAAGAAATGTTAATGTAAACCACATCTAAAATAATAACATTTATTCAAAGCATTATATAGAGCTAAGAACCCTTAAAACTAATTTAAATTAATGTGAGCAGGCCATTGCTCTTTCTAATCTACTTGTCTGATTTTACATGTTTATGTAAATGAGCTGTCCTCTATTGAGCCTGGGTTTCCAGGGAACAGAAAAGAGCTGGAGCTATGAGATCATTATATTTTCTTTCCAAGTATGGATATATTGCTTTTTTTCTTCTGAAAAATATGATTGGAATGTCTTGGAAGAAAAGAAGAAAACACAAACCATTTGTTTTTCCTGGGATGCAGGCATGTACAGCACTCAAGTAGTAAAACTTGTTTCCACATTCATAGTCTGATTATACACATGTAGGGAAAAAAGGAAGAGTAAATGCAACAGTTCTGTGACTTACTATTTCAGCAATTAAACTATATAGTTTAGGATTCTTAGCAAATGAATGCTCATGCTTTCATGCTTAGTAAGCCTGCGGTTTGTCGAGTGGACAAGTGTAAATATTCTTGGCATTTTTATTAATAAAGACATAATCTAACAGGATTGTAATCTGAAACAAATGTGTGAAAGGTAGATACGACTATAGGACTAAATTACTATGTTTGAGTACGTGTATCCTCACTGATGATTACAACACTGAAAAAGATACTGTTTGCTTTAACACAGGAGACAGCTAGTTCATCAGTGACTCAGGGTTTAAAGTGTTCTTTTGTAAACAAGCTAGTGCATAGTGTTCTAAAGCGAATCTCTTAGGTTCCAAAATTGTTCTTGTTCTATACTGATATATGATTTTTCTAATGTTATCTTCAACTGGTGATTCATAACTGGCTGTAGTCCTGTAGAGTATTCTATATAAGGTTATAGATGTTCAGTTACAAAGTAAGATGCACTGATTCATTTTGCTTCCCTTTGTAGCCTTAAACTCATGTTGAGCCTTTAACTTTTTCTACCACTGCCTACAACATGCTAAGTGTCTCTGCATGTAAGCCAAAAATACAAAACACCAAAAAGGATTCTTCAGTAGTGAGGTAATTAGAATTTTGGACCGGTGACTGTTGTTTACTGAAATAATCGGGCACTGAAAACCATTCTTGGCCATGGAACATCTGGAACTCTAGCTTAAGCAGGTAATAGAAAATTACATCATGCAAACTTCCTTGTGCTCAAGTCCCTTTTAGGAATATATTTACACTCTTGTAGATTAACTTCTTTGTTAAACATACAATCTGGTGACCAGTGAGGCACAAACAGCAGGCTGGGATCAATACCTTGACTGCACAAGATAAATCTTAGGAAAAAGGGAAAGTCATTCCTCATGTTTGAATGCAATGTAACTTTAAAAACGAATAAAAGCATAAAAGGGCACATAGCTGACAAGTTCCAAAGACAGTTCCGATTATATTCTTTCTTTTGTGAACACAACTAATGCATAAACTTGCATCAAATGAAAATAAGTGTATAAATAAATGAAGGCAGCATATTTAATTTGTTAGAATGCTAACTCTCTAGGTACCCTATGCTCTTTACCTTAGTTATCGATCAGAAGAGCAAGATAGGAAGCTCATCTTTGTCTCTGGGTATTTTACTTATGCACTTTAGTATTTTTGTGTTTTTTGCATTGAACTATTTTGGTAATTTCTCTTCAACTTAGTCAAACATTAAAAAGATTCAGCTGCTTACCACTAGTCAGCCAGAGTATTATCCAATTTGGTCATACTAGTATATGTTACTCTGAAGAAAATGGCATTGTCAAGAAATGACTACTGCCTAAAAAAGTCACCCAATAAGGTTGATGTAACCCTTTCGGGGTTAATTTAGTGTATAGATAAATTAGTTTACCAATAATATTAACAAGGTATTTTAATGTTTTAAAAAGTGTGTTGCTATTATTTGCTTGGAATGTAATATGTATATGTAAATGTGGGCATCAGTGAATAGAGTATTTACATACTCTGCATTGCTACACAATGGTTGTCACCATGCATGCTACACCAGGCTTCTCACAGTGGTTGACCCAACATTCTCACTATGGTTCACCCAACGCAGTGACACTATGTTCATTTCATCCATTAAATCATTCAGTAATACACGTGGGATTTAAAAAAATAGGATGACTGAAGTGAACACAGCTTTACTGGACTTAGTGAAGCTTCTGCTACTTTAGTAAATTAATTATTTTGAGTCGAATTACTTTCTGGCTGATATCTTATCAGTTGTCTCAGGGCATCCCAAGATGTCTCATCGCCCAAGGCCAGGGGGAGTTTGCTTGTGATGCACATTCCATGGGGGTTTGCTCGTGATGCATGTTCCAGGGGTTTGGCTGCCTCATTATAGGGATGGCCCTTTCATTGTTAGGGACAGCCCAGCATTGTTAGTGAGGCAGAGTCATAAACAGATCTCTCTATGGTGGCCCATCCATATTTTTCTATTTACACTAACCAAAATATGCAAGAGAAAGCATTTCAGCTTACTGAAAATACTCTGCACTTTCCCTTGAAGTGAATGTAAAGCCATTTAATTAGTTTTAGATAGAGCAAGGAATGTGTAAGACCCCTGTCAGTTAATGTTTGCTGTCTGTGTTCCATTGGAGTCATTTTCCTTAACTTCCTGTCCCAGAGGCACAACCCAAAGTAAGAGGAAAAGTAAGAGAAAATCCCCACTTAGACAGTTGTCAAGGGAACAGGTGGAGATTTTCCCCTCACCTGTTCTGGCACCAACTCTATAACTTTAGATTACTTTTTCCATTCTGTCTAAATGACAATGGTCACCAGTACAAACAAAATGGTGACTCTCCCCAGCAGAGACACTGACAGGGGTTCTATCCCTTCCCTACTTCAGCCAGAACTAAAGACAAACACATAGCGGGTTATTCACAAAGCTGCCGAAGGCAGCCGTGTGAATAACCAACCCGAAGTGAAGTGAGCCGAACGCTGAGCGGCATTCGGCTCAGCTATTCGGCTCGGTACTTTTGTGGTACCGAGCAGAATAGGAAAACAGTTTAAAAAAGTAGGAAAAAAAAAAGAAAACGATTGGGCGGAACTAGCAGTGACAGCTAGCTCCGCCCAACTATTTTCTATTGGCTGGGACCAGCTGTCATTACAATGAGAGCTTGTCGGAGCCGGCGACGTTCCCTGGTTACCAAGTAAGACTTTCATATCACCTCCGGCTCTGCTAGGCTCTCATTGTAATGCAGGGGGGAGAGAGCACCCCTGAAATGATGGCAGATAGCAGAGGAAGCAATAGATTCTTTGCTATCTGCAAGTTTCTTTTTTTTAGTATTCTGACAGCTGTTGCCGTCAGAATAATAAAAAAAATCAGCATAGGAATACATAGCTAGATTCCTATTGGCTGTTTCAATTTGCAATATCCAACAGCAAGCTGGCTATTGCACCCGCCCTCTGCTGCTGTCAATCACTAGAAGAGGACCTGATGGAGAACTTCAGGTCCCCTCTGCTGATTGACAGCAGCAGTGGTCGGGTGCAATAGCTAGTTTGCTATTGGCTATTGCAAAGTGAAATAGCCAATAGGAATGTAGCTATGCATTCCTATGATGTGTTTTTTTTTTCTGACTGACGGCGGCTGGCGGCTCCGCTGTCAGAAGAAAAAAAAAAGAACAGAGCACTACTATACAGTCTGTACAGCAGAGTTTAGAGAAAAGGGGAGAAGGAAGCATCACAAGTTGTGCTGCAGTTCAAGGAATATACCAATAGGAGGATATAAAGATACGTTTATCAGTGTGCCACCTTTCATTTCACTGTCCAGTCAAAAAGTGGGGGTGTAGAGAAAAAGATGATTTATTTAGTATTACAGTCATTTATATACCGCTAACAATTAACACAACACTTTCCATACTGTACATTCACATCAGTCCATGCCTTTAAGGAGCCTTATAATCTAAGGTCCCAGTCTCACCTACATACACATACCAGGACCAATTTAGACAGGAGACAAAACTACAAGTTAATCTAAAACAACATCTCCCCACTGTATCCAAAACGAAACAGCACAATATTATAAAAAACATGGCAGGAAGGTAGATGTCTATTTCTGGAATGATGTTTAAAAAATGTCATTCCAGAAGTAGTCCTCAGACAGCTCTTGCATCCTCTATTGTATCCTCTATTGGCTTCCAACCAAGCCCTCCCCTTCTTCTTACAATGAAGGAAGGAGATATTCATGAATTAATTAATTATTAATTAGTTCCTGATCAGCAGTTGAAGCATATTTAGGGTTGGATGGAAATTGATTGTGGGAATTTCTTTTAACCCTTTCACCATCCCCTCTTCTGTCTCAATACCATCCCTCCACTGTATGTGACCAGTACAATAACACCTTAACCTCCTAGCCCCTCGGTGTAACTTCTATGATGCACTGTATCAAGTGCACCATTGCTAAGGTTTATGTTTTAACCACTTCAATACCAGCATGTTTCTTAATTTCTGAAAAGTTGTGGCAAAAAAATAGATCACTTTGGGGTGTCTACTTTTTTTCAATCTATATTAAAAAACCTCCAGTAGTTAGTAAGCACCACCAAAAGATAGCTTTATCTGTTTAAAAAAAAACACAAAACCTATATATAGTTAATTTGGGTACAATGTTGCATGGTCCAGTAATTGACAGTCAAACTATCACAGCACTGAAACTGGTCATGAAAGGGTGTATAGTGTAGGCTGGTGCTTAAGTGATTAGGTAGGTTTAAGTGTTATTTGGAAGGAAATCATTGTCTGCCATCTCAGTCATACAGAACACAATAGTAAAGTAGTGCAGAGTGGGGGACAAGGCATGCCTGAAATTTAGGGCTCACTTTCATCCAGTAAGTATCAATAATCTTGTTCTGAAGGGGATTTTGTTTAGGAATTTGTTTTCCAGACAATAGAATCACTTCACATATGCATATAACCTTGATAGCACTATGGGACAAACAGGTTTGTGACACAGAGCACTAAGGTAGGCCTTAAACATGCCACTTGCAGAAGACATTCTATGGCTACCTTACAGCATTGTGCTTATAATAGATGTACTTTAAAAGAGAAGTAAAGCCAAACTTTTTTTGGCTTTACTTTTCTTTTACCTTTTTTTGGATCATAAGAGCTCATTTACTAATGTACTTCTGTGACCCAAATTCAGCATATAGTTGCCTTATCCCCACTATCTACTGACAGAGCAGAGACATGCTGCAGCCCAGAAGGATCACAACAATATTATTGGCTTACACCCTGACATCCCAACTGGTTCAAAGTCTTTGCATATATGTACCTGAATATTTACCTTAACCTCACCTCCAACCTGATCCTAACACTTAATTGTACATAGCGCTAATAGAGTTGAACTCTAGGCAAACAGCTAAATAAACAGTAGTAACTATATGGGAGTTACTTTATCTTCCAAAGGATTTGTATTGCTGTCATTTCACTCATTGCTAAGATTCCCACAGCTCTACCCCACAGTACAACCCTGTCTATGAGATGGCAGAACAGTGGCTTAATAGTTAGCTTTAATGTATCAATGAAGTTTGCATGTTTTCCATGTGCTTTCATGGGTTTGTTTGCGCTGTTCAATTTTCTCCAAAGACCTGCTGGGAAGATTGGCTGTCTCTTTTTGATTTTGTGACCAATGTCACAGTTAGAAAATCTAAAATGTTATATTTGTTGTCACGACAGAAGAGAAAGCTTCCAAAGCATACACCAGTTCCAGTGACATTTGTATTGTTGTAAAAAACATGGCCGGAAGTAATGTCATCTCACTTCCCGTTATGTCTCTGGGACAGGACATGAGGGGAAATCTGCACAAAAAGACCCAGACAGCAAAAAAAAAAAAAAAAACCCCAAAAAACTCTGGTAGAGTTTGAAACATTCCTCACTCTATCCAAAACTAATAAAAAACGTTTTTATATGGATGTATTTTAAAGAAAATGCAAGGGCAATTGTCTTCTTTACTACCTTCTTCATTGCTGATTATTGTCTGCTGCAAAATAACAGATGTGACATAAAAATTACTTGTTTCTGCTAACAAATGTTCTAATCCATCTTCTCAATTATAGATTGTCATGAATCAGACATTGCATGTTTAATTATTATTTTCCTTACATGGCGTTAGTTCCAGTTAGGGTTTTAATACAATAGCTTGGTAGCAAAAAGTTGTCTCCACATGAATAAACATAATAAACTAGGACTATAAAATGTTGTCACTATTTTAATAAAAGTGTCTTTATTTGCTTTGTATTTTATTTTCCTCTTTGCAAATTATACAACTGAAAGAAAACACCAGTATACAATAGAACACATGTAAATGCTTTTAAAAATGAAAGTTTGGTTACACCAAGGTATTGAACGTGGTGTTATACCACCTGACCTTTGCAACTAAGCTAAGAATAGATAAACAGTATTCTGTTATTCCATAGATGGTTTTATTATCATATGTTCCTTAGCTGAATCACTGTAAGATGAAATGAGAAGAATTTTTAAAGACTAGATGATAACATTTGTGCTACTTACTGGATCCATAACTGCTTCTCATATTATTTCAATAATAACACATAAATTGAGCTTGACATCTTTAATAGTTAAGGAGTTATCAATTAGTTGTTTGTCATTTAATACAGCTACAGTATATTTTGTCATTGTGTGCAATATTCAAGAAGACTTATTATCATCTAAATTTAACAGGGAACAAAGGTAAATCATTGTAACTATCCTCCCCATCACTCATTTCTGTACAAAACAATTATATAAAATGTTAAACGGGGAGTTGTATTTATAGATTTTTTTTCTACTAGATTTATGTTCTTTTGTGCATACTGTTGTAAAACTATGGCCTGGAGGTGTTGGAGGAATTTATTTAAAACATAGCAAATAGTAAATCTTTTATACTGGCAAATTCTTTCTTTCATTTCTTTTTCAAGAAGTTGGATAGCACAGTATTTAACAAGGTATATTAAATTCAGAATATGAAAACAGTTTTAATTATTTTAGTTTCTATAATATTTCTTCCAGTTTTACATAAACACTTTTGCAATAAAATTGCTGTAGAATACCTTAAGGAGAGTCAAACCCTACTGATATTGTAAACAAACAATAATACAGCTAAATTAAGAAGCACTGCATTTACCAGATCCTGTCTTTTTTTCCAATTAAGTTCAAGTAAGAGTAAAAATATAGGGGTCTATTCACAAAGCTGCAGAAGGATCTGGCCATAGCTTCGGCCGATCCTTCGGCTGGCTTCGGCCCCAGGACCCCTTGAACTCCTTCTGCACTTCGGGTCAGCCGAACATGCTGAGCATGTTCGGCTGATCCGAAGCCACACGAAGCAAGCCGATGTACGGCTGATTTCAGCCGATATACGGCTGAAATCAGCCGTACCAGCCTGAAGTGAATAGCCGAACAGTGTTCGGCTCACTTCACTTCTGATCGGTCATTCACTCGGCTGCCCTCGGCAGCTTTGTGAATAGACCCCATAGTGTACTTTATAACTGTTTTTAAAGGTATTATTTTACACGATACAATAAATGTATTAATATATAGCTTTTTGTGGTTTTGATAATTATGCATCAGAATGCATACACAAAATATAGCACGAATAGTAGTGTATTTTGCATAAACATTTATTTTGGGTTATTTTTCAGTGCTATCTTAAAGTGGATTTGTAGCTGGTCTATGAATATTCAAGTATGTACATTTCTTAACAAGCAGTAAATGAGCTTTAAAACAAGCTCTTACTATCCTCTGTAGCTGCCAGCACTGTGGAACTATTCATAATCAACGTTCGCAGCAGAAGCACTGAAGTCGCTTAAATCATTTTCTCAGCAGCTCAGCTCTCCCCTTCCCCTTTTCCAGCCATGACTTAGCAGCCTTCCAGCTTTCTTATTTCTAATGTAAACACAGAGCAGGAGTTCTAAGAGGGGAGCAGGGGTAGTTAAGTTGCTAAGAGAACGACACAGGCCCCTATCAAATGGTCCAATCAGGAAGATATCCAATGCACAAATACCCTCCCGATTGGTAACGAATGTCACCATTGTCACATCTGTGTCTGTGCAGTTTTCGATGGAGGAAAAAACTGACGTTACCGGATGCATGGGCAGCTGGATCTAACCGGACGTTTATCAGTTTACATCCGGTTATTGATAAAGTGAAAAGCAGCACTGCGCAAAGTAAAAAAATATACAGGAAAATATATATAAGAAATATATGTAAATATCTAAACAATGAAGCTAAAGAATCTCTCAGATTATGAACCAATAATGTCTTTATGGAACTTGCTTTGTGCACTGGTGCACAGTCATGTTGGAACAGGAAGGGGCCATCCCCAAACTGTACCCACAAAGTTGGGAGCATGAAATTGTCCAAAATGTCTTGGAATGCTGATGCCTTAAGAGTTCCCTTTACTGGAACTAAGGGGCCATGCCCAACCCCTGAAGAGCAACCCCACACCATAATCCCCCCTCCACCAAACTTTACACTTGGCACAATGCAGTCGGGCAAGTACCGTTCCCCTGGCAACCGCCAAACCCAAAAACGTCCGTCGGATTGGCAGACAGAGAGGCGTGATTCGTCTCTCCAGAGAACATGTCTCCACTTCTCTAGAGTCCAGTGGCGGCGTGCTTTACACCACTGCATTTGACACTTTGCATTGCACATGGTGATGTAATGCACTGTAATGCAGCTCTCTATGCACTGTTGTTGTGCCAATCTGAAGGCCACACGAAGTTTGGAGGTCTGTAGCTATTGACTCTGCAGACAGTTGCCAACTTCTGCGCACTGTGTACTTCTGCATGCGCTGACCCTGCTCTGTCATTTTACGTGGCCTACCACTTCATGGCTGAGTTGCTGTTGTTCCCAGTTGCTTCCACTTTGTTATAATACCACTAACAGTTGACCGTGGAATATTTAGTAGCAAGGAAATTTCATGGATGGACTTATTGCACAGGTGGTAACCTATCAGGTTACCACGCTTGGATTCACTGAGCTCCTGAGAGCGACGCATTCTTTCACAAATGATTGTAGAAGCAGTCTGCATGCCTAGGGGCTTGATTTTATACACATGTACCCATGAAGGTCATTGAAACACCTTAATCCAATGATTTGGAGGGCTCTCCCAATACTTTTGGCAATATAGTGTATGTTGCGATATGTTGTGACAATGTTTTATCATTGTATGCAAAAACTAAGGAGAGGATGTGGTCCTATATACATAAAAGCACTAATTGTTCATCTGTAACGTGGTGAATAATAGGAGTCGGTGAGTGTGGCTAGATACATTTTCTGAGCACGGTGGAGATCACAGAGTACATATTATTTTGTATATCACATGGAGGTGGTGTGGTTATAAGTGTTGGAAAATACCTTTCTTCACATTAGGATTCCACTCTAACACAAGAAAGAGACTATACATGCTATATTGCTTTGTTTAAGTTGAAGAACTGAACATTCTATTTGCTATATGGTCTGGTTCAGAGGATTTTTCATATGAGTGCATTACTAGAGATCCACGAACACTTGATACTTTGCACTACAGGATTATATATTTGTTGATGTTTCTTCACTTACGGTTTATGGTTTATTAGATCATAGACCACTTAGTCCCTTTTGAAGCTTGTTTAGAGACATTTGGGATTTTTGCTGCACCCACGTTGTGCACAACGTATGGTCATCTGATTATTGGTTCATAATCTGAGAAATTCTTTAGTTTCCCTGTTTACATATTTACATATATTTTTATACATAGTTTCCTATATATTTTTTAATTTTAGCATAGTGCAACTTTTCACTTTATCAATTTTGGGTGTACTCACCTATTTAGAACAGCTGCTTCAGAGAGAGTTCAGATTCCTAAGCACAATTTTGAGTACCTCTTTACATCCGGTTATTGCCTGATTTGGCATTATCAGATCCAGCTAAATGGATTTCTGCTCCTATTGTTTTTCCAGACCTGGCTGGTGCCAGGGGTAACCAGATGTAAATGGATGCACATCTGTTTACATATGGCTGCCCATAGACTAATATCGGGCTTCCTATCAGATCCGCCTGAAAAACTGACAGATGGACCTGATCAGAAAGCCAGTGTGAAAGGGGCCTTACATTATTTGAATGACTTCAGTGCTTGTGCTGTTAGTTTTTTTTAGGAGCAAGAAGAAGAGTCAGCCTATGTAAAAAGCAATTAATAAGCAAATATTTCTGCCCCCGTGCACATACAATATAGAATTACACATTATAAATAGAAAAAGTAATCTCCGCCTTAGAGGGATTTTTTCCTCTTAAAGTATTCTCTTTTACATGTACGTCTAAAACAACACATTGAAAACATTACAAAAATATTTTTTATCATTCTTTGCTCATGCAAAAGTACATATTGAAATGCCTTTATTTCCTTTCCCTCCTACAAAATGTTTGTTTGATATGTGCATGACAGCATTAGTATGCAGTGGCTGCCTCATGCACCTACTTCTGAACTACATTTCCCAGCCTGCACCTCTACATGTATATTGTGCAGATGGTTGTAATTATTTCTGTGCATGTTCAAATTGCAATCAGTAGATTTCCAATCCCTGTATCAGTAGTGCTTATTTCCAGGTAGTAGCTGTACACCATAATTTAATCTTATAAACACCTATACACAGAAATTCAGATTATATCACTTGGTAAAAAAAAAAGGGGCATGCATAACTTTAGAAAAACTTGTCTGCATGTTATTCATGTCTCCATGTAGTTTAATTTTGCTTGGAAATGCACAAACAGCTAAGCTCTGCAGCCATGTGTGCAAAATGAGGAGAGCACTGAATACCAAAGCTAGTGATGATTTAGTAGTGTGAGCAATGACTTAGGAGAGAAAATAAAACATTTGTGTATCTATAAAAGGTACATTGCCCAACATGGTCTGCATCACTCAGTGGAACATCCCACAATACACTGTTGATGTGATATATTGTACATTTATGCCTGACATTTTTATTTTGGCAGAGTTGAAAAGTTTGGTTCCTACTCCTGTGCACTTCCTTTGTAACTTATGAAATACCTTATAAAAATGTGTTATGTGAAGAAGCTCTATGTCATCCCATATATTCACAGAAGATTTGTAGACTTAGGTAGAAATTGGAGTTTTGTGCAACAACAGAACTGCTTAGACACATCATGAGCGGTCATATAAATGGCACATCATAATTTTACTTCCTCTTATGATGTCATGAGGAGGTGGAGGGAAAAATTGGTGCTGACTATTTGGTTCCAAGATCCCAAGCAACAAATCTGTCTTTAAACAGCCCCACTTAGAGCAAGAGTCAGAGCAGTGTTGCAGGGAGCTGGGACAACACAGTACAAAAGTAAACGGTTTATTAGAACAACCTCATTAAGAGTGCATAGGGTACAGAGCATGCAAGCCTTTGCATTGGTGGAAAATGAATGGTAATAAAATAAAATAAAAACATCCGATAATAGTCATGTGAAAAATAACAATGGAATGTATAGAATTAAATTTACTTACTGACAACAAAATGGATGGTGTTCTTATTTATTTTTAAATTTCTGCTGTGTCCACCATGTGTCCACCATTTATTAACTACACACGGTCTCATCATTTTTAGATAGTGCACTTATCTGTGGGGCTGTTTGGTGGTGTGAACTGATCCAATGCTCCCAAAAAGGAGAGGCACTGCTTTGTCCACTCAAATAGGAAGTCAGAAGCTCTTTGGATTTGTGGCATATCAGCGGGTATTTTTCTATATTTGCATCATTTTAAGAAGTGAAACATGAGGGAATGTGCATGTACTGCAGATACATATTGCATGTTTCTTTTTACTTTGCCATGGTATACACTTTGAATCCTATATGTTTTTTAACACCTTTTCCTCTTCTCCAGCTTCTGGGGTAGAAAGTTATCTGTTTACGCTGGTGCAGAAGAGACCAGTGCCTACCTGCACTGAGAAGGCCCCCAGAACCGTCTCAAATCGGAATGAAAGCTGCCGGAAAAAAAAGAAGCTACTTTCTAGGTTTTATATGGCAGAAGAGACTGTGTAAGTATCTTCTGCCATAAAAGCTTCTTTCTAGCTGTCAGCAATGTTTCTATGTCAGCTGTGAATGCTCAGCATCTCTACATTTGTATGTCTCATGAGCAGCTCAGCGCACAGACCCGGCATGCTGAGATGATGCAACTCCCATGCACATGTGCAGGATTTATACGATTGGGGCCCAGTCAATCAAGCGTCGGAAGAATCAAAACCAAGAAGAGGACGGAGCTGAAGATAGAAGCTTATAAATAACTGAAATTGATGGAGGAAGTTTGGGTATCCTAAAAGCACTGTATACCTCAGTTTATCAATCTGTTTACAATCATTTAAACTTGTTCATATATTTTTCTGCAGGAAAAACTGTTGTTCCAGGTCATATCAATTTATTTAACTATTCTGCTGAATTGCACTTAGACAACGAAACATACAAGTGCTGGTATGAATGCCACAAATATTACTTCTTGTAGATGCTGTATATTTATACATACAACTGTCAGCAACATCAATATTATCATCCTCTTCATTGTCATCTTCTCTTTCTCAACACTGTTTTATTACAGTCATCACATTTTTAACAACATTTTTTTTTTCAGGGTTGAGTTGTCTTTTAATAATGGAAATTGGTTTCACACAAACAAACCCTATAATTGCAACTCTTGCATTTTCCCCATTATTTCCCCATTCTTTTCTAATTATTTACCCATTTAATTCTGTAAAAAAATTAATATAATTTATACCTGTTTAACAAAAATCAAAAAGAAAGACAGCCCGGAAGAACAGTGACTATTTCCTAATTATAATTTTAGAACATTATAATTATGTTACATTTATAACTATTCATCATTTTTCATATAATTTATATTTGTATTTATATAAAATATTTAAGGTGTATGGTGATATGATGATAATCATAATAATACTAATAATATTAAAAATATTTTAAGCTTAATAACAGTATCACTCTTGTTGTCAAAGCAAAACAATAATGGAAGTAAAAAATGCAAAGTAGAATGTTAGTCATGTGAATAAATCTTAAAGAGTACTAGAACATTACAGTATTTAGACTAGACAGTAGATGGGTGTCAAGAATTGTATACTACACATAATGCTGAATGAACTGAGCAGTTTTCTTTAAGGTCTAAGTCAGACACACAGGGGCAACAGGAATGACCATAACTTATGTGGTGTCAGAGCCTCTCTGTACTCCAAGCTCCAATGAATCTTCAAAGTTTGCTTTGTCTGGACAGCAAAGGGTAAACAGCTTCTGATGAAGAACAAGGCTTGTTGGAAAGTGGTGTGGAGAACTACACATGCTGTGAAGTGTTGCTGTCTGCAGAAATGATTTACTCTTGGAGGATAGGTCACTTCATCAATCTGGACAGTTTCAGCAACAAACAGTTTATAGCATGATTTATGCAAGCCTGGCAAATATGTTATTTCAGGCTGTTTACTAATCTAGTGTAAGCATATACTGCAGTTGCACAGAAGGACTTGCTCTGAGCTCTATAGGCATATAAGGGATATGTTCCTTTTATTGTTTAGCCAATAATAACAACAGCCTGTAGAGCAGTTATCACATCTGCACAGGGCAATTCACATTTATCCTGCTTGTTTCAGAAGCTGGAAAAAATAGGAAATATAAAGGAGATTAGCAAAAGTAAATCACTTCTAATAATATTATGCAATGATTCATTGCAGGGATATAATTTTTTTTATATAATAATAATAATAATTATGCTGCTGTTGCTGCTACTACTATCACCCGGGGACGAAAGAGGAGGCAGGGGCCCGGCGACCACAGAGGTGGACAACGCTGACAGGTAAGAGGCGTGCAACCCAACTGAGACCTTGCAGAGCCCACTATAGAGAGTCTATGGTGGGCTCTGCAAGTGACATAACTAGCAATCATGGGGCCCCATACAAAATTAGCTATGGGGCCCTGTGATTTCTAGTTACGCCCCTGCCTCCACCATCTCTTTGAAAACACAGGAGACCAATTATAAAATACAAACCAGATAGTTTAGAGTCCCCAAGACAATGGCCTCAGTTTACCTGACAGCATCCACTACATAAGTGACCAAAATGGTTTCTACCTTTACATATGGTGGGACTGTTCCAAAATGATTTATGATTCAATAGAAAACATGTTACATTCCCCAAAAAAAGAAGATAAGTCACCAAGAACTCAGTTATTTAGGTCACTGTGTCTCCTTGAGGAAGGTACCCTGTGTGGCCCCATGACCTATGTGACATATTCACAATTAACCAGATTGTTTTTGTATCCTGAATAACTGAGTGACTAATCTTCTGTTTTGGACTATGGTTCACAAACGTATCAGGGACAGGGAAGAAGAACACAAACACTTTTTGTATGTGATTGGTTCTCTAGAGTGAGTTATATGATGTAGACAAAATGAGAAGTAGACATAATGTAGAGCTAGAGAAATGGGTACACCTTCCTAATCCCTATGCATCCCAATCCCATACACCAATCAGTCTCCCCTATTTACTCCTACCTTCCTTTTTGTCCCTAAGCCCCCACCCCATCTAGCCCAATCCCTCCACCCTTCTTATCCCTCTCTCCTTACCCCTGGTTTAATTGATTCTGAAGTGGACAAATCAAGGGTCAGCACCATGCTACTAATAGAGACGTTGAGAACAGATACCAATAAGACTCATGAAGTTGAACAATCTTTATTATTTATTACAATGACAAATGTTAATCCAGCACTCCTGTACAATACTGCTGTATTGTAATCTGTACCATGCATTGGTGACATCTGTGATGCAACTATGTCTTCCCTGTTGTGATCACTTAAAATGTAAAAAATGTTAATAAAAAAGATGATATATAAAACAAATTGCAATGAAGGAGCACAAAATTACGGACAGCATACGTATACACCCCTTCAAGCCAGTATTTAGTAGATGCTGTTTTACAACAATTACAGCCTTAAACATGGGCTGGATTAAGACCTAACAGGTCCCTAGGCAGAATAAAAATGTTAGGCCCTCTCTCTGTGCTGCTCCCTTTTCACACAAACACATATAGCCCACATTTAAAGTGACACTAAACTCAGGAGTTAAATCTTAAAAATGCATTCAAGTTCCTTAACTAATAACAAAAATGTATTGTTATTTGTGTATCACTCAGCTGTAGATCCTCAAATCATCTCTGAATCCTTGCTGACACTGTCCTCCTGGATAGTGATGGTCTGCATCTTCGAATCGAACATAAGTTCGACTCGAACATGGCCTGTTCTAGCGTTCGCTGATGTTGCGGGATGTTCGCGGTCTGTCGACCACGGAACATCCCACAATGCACTGTGCCCTCCAAAACTGTAATTGGCTACAGTCTTACACCTTGTGCCAATCAAGGCTCAGTACACATTTAGAGCCATGATTGGGCAAAGTCATGATGACTCTGCCCAATCATGTCTCACAGCTAAGTCCCTGCAGCACACTATATAAGGCTGCTGACACCGCGGCCCTAAGTAGTGTGTTGTAGGAGATAAAGAGAGAGAGAGAGTAATAGCAGATAGAGATACATCTAGAGAGAGAGATAGATAAAGAGATAGATAGAGAGATATCTCTCTCTCTATCTATCTATCTATCTATCTATCTATCTATCTATCTATCTATCTATCTATCTATCTATGTGTATATGTGTGTGTATATATATATATATATATATGTATATATATATATATATATATATGTGTATATATATGTGTATATAGTGTATATATATCTATCTATCTATCTATATATATATATATAGATAGATAGATATATATATATGAGTGGCCAGATTATTATGACCACCCCATCAGTACTTTGTTGGGCCACGAGATGACTCCACGACATGACTTCGCTGGGCCGCCTCGTGACTCCACAAGATGTTATAAGGTGATGCAAGGAATCTGACACTGCACTGTTGCCCTTCTGTTGTCTTGTACCAGTCTTGCCACTCTCCGTTCTGCCCTAACATTGACTAGTCGCTGACGGCCACAATTCGCACGTTCAGACCCACATTTTCGGTTGACAGTCCAGTCTTTAAACACTTTAACAATGAGCCCCTCTTGAACATTTAACAAATTCTGCTGTTTTGCTGATACTCGCTCCATGGCTTACGCCAACAATCATCCCACGTTCAAAGGCTGTGAAATCGCGTTGTTTACCCATATCTTCAGAAAAAAATCACTTCTACTGTTGTGGTAAATAACCTCCTTCCCTATTTATAATGGTCTGGCCCTCTAGCAACTTCAGCGCGAAATTATAGCTAATTATAGCTAATTTGCCTACAAACGTCAGGTGGTCATAATAAACTGGCCCCTCAGTGTATATATATATGTGAAGGCACTAGCTGGCACCAAAGGCCCAATTTTAAAGCACCTGTCAGTTTCATCCAAAGCCTGCAAAAGAGGCACCATAATTTATCCAAAAACAAAATCACTAAATTACCAATACACAATTACCGGCAATTTAAATGTCCTTTTTTTCTTTATAAATGTCATTTTTGCTTCAGCAGGTTCTATACATCATACAGATGCGCTACTTTACAGGCAGTGAAAGGGGACCCCCCAGGCACCTTATTTAAACAAATTTTTTATTTTTAATGTTTCATTTTAAGTGATGTTACATCACTGCTCCTTTAAAAATGGAATATGTAGCCCTGTACCCCCTTTTCCACTTACAGAGCTAGGTTATTTTTCTTTTAAATAAATATTAATGTAATTTTATTGGTATCTATCTACCATTAGCTGCCTCATTTCCCACCCTCGGCTTATATTCGGGTCAATACTTTTTCCCAGTTTTTTTGGGTAAAATTAGGTACCTCGGCTTATATTCGGGACGGCTTATACTCGAGTATATACGGTAAGCCTTCAAAATGGGGACATTTAATTTTCGGAGTTCTACCCCCATAGACTTACATTGAGTTCTAAGTCCGAATTAGATGTGGTGTTTGGCTCATCCCTACTCCTGGAGGGTGGCTACTTTTGTTTCCCACGGTCCCTGCGTGTTTTGTAAAGTAGCCACCACTCCAAGCTCACTCCCGTGATGGACTTGTGTTTGGGGTTGCTGGGGTTATCATATTATAAGTGGATTTTAGGAAGTTTACTCATCTCTACACTTTACATTTTATCTCTCTACTAAAATGTGTAACTAAGTAACTGTTTACATAGAATAGCTGCCAAAACATTAAAGTGGTCTTACAACAAAATGCTGACAGCATTTAACATCATTTGAACCTGTTTCATTATTTAATAACAAAACATACCGGCCTGCAAACAGAGCACCCAGCCCAACCCAGGACATAGTAGATTAATGGTTAACACTAAGGCGCTTATATATAAATCTTCCAGCTTGCGTGATGAAAATTCCTATGCTTATTATTCTCCTCGGCTCCATCTAGTGGCAGTAATGCCATGCGAATGGTATTCACCCAGCTTTACGCTAGGCGGAAATGGCATACTAAATGTGGCTCATACTTGTCCATTTACTATTTTTAGCAATCAGCAACTAATTTAGTAATCAGTTGTAGGGATTGACTTATTAAAACTGGAAAAAAAAGGAGTGCAGAAGTGGTGTTGTTCCCCTGTGTGGTTACACAGTTTATTTTATGGAATTATGATTGTTGGTATGGTCAGCGACATTGCTTTTCTGCTACTTTTCTTTTTTTAGTGTTAATGAGTTAAAAAGACTGATTTACTAAAGAATTTGAGAATGTCCACGCAATAAAATAGCAATTATATCCACACAATTCACTTCAGTTATCCAATCATTTGAAAAGAAAATACCTGTTTCATCTGCCATGATTGAATAACTGAAATAAATATCCACACAATTTATTGTGTGAACATTCTGAAATCCTTTAGCAAATGAGCCTCAATGTATGTATGGGTGAAAATACATCAATATCATCTCTTCAATACTTGGGATTTCCCCAATATTATGTTTCTTTAAAAACATTGCAAGTACAGAAAAATACTTTCAGGCAGGATTGCCAGGTGAAAAAGTACTGAAAAAATAAATTTGTTATATCCATTACATCTACGAACCGGTAAGCTGCAATATACTACATGGCCTTGTTAAATATGAAGTAACATTTATAGAAGCAAATAGAATTTCTTGGCACAAAATGCTTTTGTAAATAACAGTTAAAACGTCCTACACTATCCACCATCCATAGGGATTTGTTACATGACAGCAATGTCTAATGTTTAGCTATGTTCTCCATTTACTGCAATAAATTGCTCCATATTTCTGCATCTCGTTTAGCTCTTTCACAACAAGCTGTCATAGACATTGAAAATACAGTGTGCTGGAACTCATGCAGTTAGATGACTGGTCACTTTTGAAATGAAATTTGCAGTCTTCTTGTAATAAGACCATTGTCAGAAGTCAGGGATTAACATCTGCTATAGGAATCATACAGGTGTTGGTGTTCATACATAGTACAGCAAGTGTCTGAGAAGTGACTCTGTACTTGTTTTATAGTCTGAAACCTTGGACCTGTCATGAAAGTTATTTTGTGGCAATAGCAATAAGAGTTTAGGCATGTCTAAAATCTTGTGATGAGGTGAATATTCTAAAAAGATGACAAGCTTCTAATTCTCAGAAGGGCAAATTTTCTGGAATTGCAGCAAAATGTAAAGTTACCTATATATGATATATCCCATACTGTTTTTTTTAACTGCCATTAAAACAAGGACAAGAATGTTGCTAACATTCTCTAATGGACTGCATTATAGTGATTTATTTGGTATAATTTTGTTGAAGCATAACTAAACCCAAGAACAAAAATGTAACATATTGCAGCTTACCAGTCCTTAGATGTGGTGGCTGCATTACTTTTAACATTTTCATAACATTTTCAAAAAGTATAGGAAATACCTGCTGATTGTGCCAGATATGCCATTTCCATGTCACTTCCGTTGAGCTGAACTGGAAGAAAAATAGTATCTTACCTTCCTTCTGTAAACTATGAATCTCTCTACCCCATGTAATGGGGAGAAACAAGGGCAGACATGATTGAAGTCCAGTATAATCCAATCCACCCAGCATCATACCCAATGCAACCTATTCAGCTGATGGTGATACTGTATTATAGCTCATTTGGATAAATAGCCAGTGCACCAGAATTGGTGAACTTCACAAAAGATATATTGAGGTTCAATTTAAAAGCATAAATGTAAAGTGTAAAAAAAGTGCACAAAGGCATATGCGCCAAACTAAAATGGAAGCATATAACAATTTTATCTTCCTTCTGTAAATTTCTAATCTCTTCACCGTTATGTAATGGAGACAGACAAAGGACAACATGCTTAAAGTCGAACCTGTCCCCTCAGGCCATGGTCCCCTCCATTCATATAAAGTGGAGGAGTGGGGTAGAGGAGTGAGCGTAGCCACCCAGGGACAGGAAATATGTTATTCACGGGGAAAACAGAGGAAAAAAAAGCCTGCAAAAAAGAAAACTAATGCAACAACTACATCTATCGATGGGTAAGGTGCAATATATTACGTTTTTGTTCCCATTCTCTCTATGTCCCCAAGAATGTAAGCAGAGGACAGCAAATGTGTTGCAGCAGCAAGTGGCAAGCACAGAACATTGCCATGTTTTATTGTCACATGAAAATGTCCTCCTTAAAGTGATATTAAGGTTTTTAAGCTATTTCAAATGCAGTTTAAATCACTTACAATGGATGCTGCTACATTATGTTTAAAAGTTCTAGTTTCACGCAAAATCAACTGGTCCCCTGAGCACTGGCCCCGATATTCTGTTTTAGGGTGGCTCCTTTCCCTTCCGGGGTCCTATGCAGCCACCTTGGTGTGTGCTAGTAAGCTGTGTGTCTCCACAAACACACAGGCATAGCCTATTAGACTCCCAGAGTGCCCGGGGAGGAATGGTAACCAGGAACGACATCTGTCATTACACACTAAGAACATGGAGAGGCCACTCTCAGTGTGTAATGACAGCGTCCCTGATTAGCTGGAAACCAGGGACGCTGATCTATCTGCAAGTGGACGGAGCCAGCCGTGAGATGACGGCTGACTCCGCCCAGCTGTCAGAAGCAGGCTGTCGGCTGGCCAATAGCCGGCCATTCGGCCAGCTTCGGCTTTCAGTGTGGCTCAGTCGAGCCGCTCGACCAACTTCGGGAGCTGTACGGGCTATAGGGAATAGCCCGTACAGCAGCCCTTCGGTTCTACTGAACCGAAAGGGTCCTGGGGCTGAAGCTAGTCGAAGGATCAGCCGAAGCTATGGTTAGATCCTTCGGCAGGTTAGTGAATAGACCCCTATGTGTTTGGCCTAGAATTTTTATTGAAACAAAGTTTGAGAGTTTAATACTGCTGTAACTTACAGAAAGTTTTTGGAGTTTGCAAGGAGCTATACTACTGAAATGTACGATCCTGCCCAATGCTCATTTCAAACGTTTGTCTGTGCAACTACTTATTTATGTGCATTATGCTGCAGTAACCATCATGTCTTCTGATACAACCCTTGGACCCCAAACTGGAATGGGCAAGGGTGAGTATACATTTTGTGGATGGTTACTCACAGTCATTGTATTGATAATCTGTCATACAATATTCTCCACTATAGTAATTTGGCCATAAAATCTTCTCTCTTGTGTGATACTCTTTAACAGAACAACTGATTGTTGAGTCAGTTGTCCACACACTTTTCTACTGTAGTTGTTATATTGGGGTAGTTGCAGGGCATCTTATTGGAGAAGGGGTAATTGTGAATGTGGAATATCAGAACATAAAAAAGAGCTTGTAAGTACAGTGATAGTAGAAAGAGTGAGGAGTAAAGAAAGAAGAAGAGAGCAAGCTGGAGAGGGTGGTGTCAGGGAGAGGGATAATAGATCGTGCTTTTACTAAAGGGCATTCAAAATATTAATTTAAAAAAAAGAAAATGTCCTCTGTTGCTTGACTCTATTAATGCAGCACTACCCTGAACACTTTTCTGTATCTAAGAACAGCTACAAGCTGCCAATAATGTGACATGGAATAGAGCTCATATAGTCCATCAAAATCTCAAAGAGCCATTTACTAAGAAAAGCAAGCTGCTGACATGAGTCAGCTGGAAAAGGTGTAGGCATTATTCAAAGTAGATTTACCTTGTACTGGAAATGACAAGATTGTTTATTCAGATTGTATGAACAGAGACTGTTATGACTGTGTCATAGTGTCAGCTCTATTTTTGTACTTTTTCCACTTGACTTACTTTGTCCTTTGCAGAAATGTTGAAAAATAGTAATGCACAAAAATCCTGTATTGCTCTTTGTTTATAGTTTTCTTTAAAACTCAGATGTGACTGGTATCCATACATTTAGTTTTAATCTGGATACCACAGAATAAATACTAAAATGATATGTAGATCTTTCTGGAATCCTGGGTCAAGAAATTGGATATTGATTATTCTGTAGGATAAAGATGTGGAACTGCTTAGAAATAGAAACGTTTCATTTAATAAAAAGGCAAATTCTACTTATTGTTGTTTTGGAGACTGGATTAAAAAAATACCTTTGTGTTCTTGAGAAAATTTGACACTTCAAAAAGTTGATGGGTATACATGGATGTATGCAGGTATTCTTTGGACTTGTGTAAACACACGCATGTGTACAGATGCACAACCCCAAACATGGACAGTTTGAACACATGAGCGTGCTGGCATAAGTCAAGTGTATAACCATGTATAGCGTTGTATAGCTATTGAATTCTATGGGAGGCCATACATAGCACTAGTGACTCCTTGGCGGGATAAATACACAAGCATTTAAGTTGTCTGTCCACAGGCAGCAGTGTGCATGGCCTTTAAGCATATAATTGGTCTAATTTTTTATAGGATTGGTTAGAGTGTAGAATTGTCTGATTGGTATTGTTGTTTGAGACTCTTAAATGGTATTGTATGCTTTCTACATGACCTACTAATCATTGTCACCAGCATGTACTTAAGTGCAAACCACGGAGCCCCATAGAAAAATGTTAATATGGCTCACCTAGCACTCAGTCCTCCTCCCTGCGAAATCAGTGACACCTGTCATTATCCACCCCTAATCATGAACCCTTTTATTTACTGGTGGCCAGTTTTAAAGTTCTTAGTTACTGGAGGCCTGTGGTGGCTTACTCACTCCTCCTATTTTCACTTCTTTTACATAGATGACAGAAAAAGGTTTTTTAAATAACATTATGATAAAAACATTCTTTTTAATTTGGAACTCTGCAAAAGTGCATATTTCATTCTGCAATTGTAACAACTGGATAAGTGTGAATACATTGTAACAATATTTCAATGTGTTTATAACTGAACCATGTAAACATTTTGTGTAGCTTTGTGCATTTAATGTGCAGCAAAATGTGTTAAAATGCATATAACAATGTGCAGTAGAAGATCATTGCTGCACTCCTTACCAGAATTCCCACATAGGTAAAAAGATGGTTGGTTGAAATGACTGCAGATGGCTTGTTCAGTATGTCTATATAATGACAGTTTTGTTATCTCCACACTGTCATCTCTGAGCCTGATGAAGGGGACCTGCGTGGCCCTGAAAGCGCTTGCAATTGAGAGACAGCTTACATCAATAAATTGACTTGTTTTGCTTTAACAAATTGGTCTGGTGTGCTGGTGACATAATGCTACTATCAAAATGCATATAAAGACCAAGTTTAGTGCAATTTACTTGTGTTTTATGTGTATCATCATTCATTTCCTATACAGTGCATGTGAAAAATGCACCTCATGAAAATGCATGGGTGGAAATTGTACTGTTGAAAACATTGATACAGGTCACTACATGCATTTTAGGTGCTGTTTAAAAGAACATCTAAAATGCAAAAGAAGGGTAAACCCCACACATAGAAATTCTGCCAGCTGTCCCTTTTTACAGAGCAGACATGGTAGTTCATGCACCTTTCTCAACCAGTGTGCCGTGGCACCCTGGGGAACCTTCTGGCTTTGTCAGGGGTGCCTTCACTCTGATGTGAAGGGGACTCGTGATGTATGGGAGAAACTTCTGATGTGAAGTGGGGCTTGTGATGTGAAAGGAGGGGGAGTGTGCCTGGGGTTCCACCTTAAAATTCTTACTAGACCCCTGTCTAGAATAAGAGTTTGGTATTGATTCTCAGCAGTGGAGGCCCAAACGTTATTCTTTACATTTTTACATTTACATTTTTTACCTTTTAGATTGGGGTGCCTCAAGATTTTGCATACTTTTAAAAGGTGCCATGACTGAAACTAGGTTGAGAAACACTGTTCTAGACCAATGCTGCCCATAATCTTTCTATGAACAGTGAAAACATTGTGGCTGTAAAAACACCAATTGCTTCCAAACATAGAATAGAGATGGTCATGATTACAGAAGAACTCCAGGCAAAGGTGTTCTTAACCCTTGCAATTGGGCTACCCCCGCACTGAAGGGGTCAAGTGCTCATTTTTGTCAAGGTGCTAAAACAAAAGTTTTACTCACCCAAACCGCTGAGCCTGCTTCTTGCTTCTAGAGTCTCTGAAGTCTTTCTCCTCCTATGCTGCAGCATTGTAATGTTGCTCAGCATCCTGATTTCTATTCACTGTGTATAGAACATGATGATTTACAGGACCTTAGTCCACTGCAGAGGAGGGGGAGAGAGGCCCAATGGATGCAAACCAGACTGGGTGGACTGGGATGGGGGGGTTTTGCCCCCAGGGCCAGACCAGAAGGATTTCCCGGCATCTATTTTTCCTTCATTGCATTATAAAGCCTTTGGATCTTTGAAAATATTCTTCTTGGGACATTTTTGCCTTTAGTCAAATGCTCAAATCTGTTGCCATTCATGTATTTATTAGCTACTTTTAGTTTAGTAATATAGATTTGGCTATGCAGCAGCTTATCTATGTTCAGTATTTTATGTATTATCTACCAGTCCTTTTGTTACAAACCATTTTATACAAGCTGTGCCTACTTACAAAGAAAGCCATCTTTCCAAAGAATTCTGCATTACAAAAAACTTGTCAACTGAGCACAGGTGGCTGTTTGTGTAAACTTTACAGATTTAAAAGCTTAGTAAGTATGGCTGAAAAAGGTTACATGGCACAATAAAAACTTCTCCTGTTCCTGCTCATCAATTCTATGGGTATTCCATGTCAAATAAATGTTACAACAATTTACCATTAAAATATACACTGGAAGTGCCAACATTAACACTTCCAATTGTTGGAAAGTAGCCAAATAATTTTTCACACCAATATTTAATGCAATCTAAAATGTCTTCACTGCTAGACATGTAAGCTGTTGCTTGCTTTTCTATATTTGGCAGCAGATGGGAGTGAAGAGTAGAACCTGGCGGCCAAAACACTATATTCCTTTTTTAACTTTTTCTTTGGGTTTGTGCTTGATAAATGACCTCCATTTGCTTAAGTGGGTAGAGGAGTTTTGATTGTCTTACTATACATTCTGCTATCCCCTGCTAACATTGTAGGTAAATCTAAGGAAAACAAATTACACGTCCTTTTTCCCTTTCCTTTGACTAAATGTATTACAATTACTGTAAGTGAAACGTTAAGAGAGACGGAGAGAGTGGCTGATATGTAATGGGTGTCATGGCAATGATCCAACATTTTCTGTACATTTTATCCCTCTCTACCTTAAAACTAAAGCATGTTCCAACTGTTGTGCAATTTTTCCTTTTTAGCTTCGATGTGTTTGATAAATGTTCTTCCTTCTCCATTAAGGTTTGTTTCCTTTTCTCCTAAATAAATGAATCGTGTTTATTTGCATAGTGCAGTATGTCAAGCTTTATGCCCATTACTTACATAAGGCATGGATTATTAATACACTTTGTAGACTTGAGGCACAATCATACTTATTCATATGTAGAATGGAAACTTAATTGGACAGAAAAGGAAGAACATTTCAACTTAACCCAAGAATTCAATGTATTTTAAAATATGCTGGCTCTCGCTACAGCTGCCTAGCAAATTCACTGATTTAAATACAATGATATATAAAACACACATAACTGCTAAAGCATTGTGTTCCTACAGCCACAGAAAAGATAGCTTTGTTTAAATCAGCCATGCAAAGTGACTCAGGAGAAGACTGGATGACATATTTGAGACTTTCTTATTACTGTGAGCTTGGAGTAGTTCAGTTTTAATCCTTGTTTTCTTTAGAGATATGATAAAGAAGCCCTATGGACACATGTGGACTTTACTTCTGAAATATGACCACTACAACTGACAGGACATGAGCGAAAAAGTATGTAACTTGTCTAATCCAATATGATGAACTAAAAAACTCCTAGGTCTTAAACAGCAACCTATATCTGAAGTTTAGAATACATTGGGGTTGCTTTACTGAATTAAGAATGTTCACTTAGCACAGATAATGTTCAATTATCTTAATAATGAATCCTGTGTAAGATCCTCTATCCATTTTACTGCTATCTTGTGTTCTGTTAGTAAAACCTCCCTTCACTTGCTGTCCTGCTGACAACAGTTTCACCAGGACATGAAGTAAGGAAACGTTTGCCACAGGGACACAGACAGCAACAATAAAGCTGACTGGGGTTCTTACCATAGGCATGCACAACCTAATATGTTAGGGTGTGCACACAAAAGTACACACAAATGTATACATAGTATATATATATATATATTTATTAATATATATAATACATACATACTAGACATGTAACCCCCCACAAAATTGTTTTGTTTCATTTCGGATCAACTCTGATTTTTTATTCTTTAATTTTTTGAATTTCAGATCCAAAATTTTATTTGGTTTGTTATTCGGATTTCGGATCTGTCTGAATTTTCATTTCGGAATAAAGTCTCATAACCATGCCTGTAATGCAACCCCCAACAGCCAAAAAAAACCCCATCTGATTGGCCAGAGAATAGTCACATGTCCGATTTAGTTTAATTTTGAACAACATTTGGATGGATCCGAATTTTTGTTAAAGGAACATTCAGATTCACACACATTCAGGCACATTAAAATTTGCATATTTGGATGCATCCAAATGTCCAAATTTAATGAAGTTCATACGAATATTAATTCAGAATTAAATGACATTTACATGTCTAATACATACATACACAGACCTGAGGCATCCTGGATTCCCATCTCTTCAACTGTCAACTAACTCTTCCAGCAGGGGTGCAGTAATAAAGCATGGAGCCTGCACTCTCTTGCAACTTCCCAGGTACTGAGGGCTGCAGCTGTTATGTGATGAATGTAAGTGGCATGTGTTGATGTGCTCTGTATTGCTGAGCTGGTCACAGAGAGATCTTTGTGATCTCTCCACCAGCTCAGTGACTAAAAACATGGTGCCCGCTGTTGCAGTTTCAGTGTTGCGCTTGTGGGGATTAGGGTGTGCACAGGCACACCAGGCACACCAGGCACACCCGGTGTGCATGCTTATAGTTCTTACCCTTCCTAGTCTACTAAAATGGGTTTTTATTTCTGTGTTGTTGTTTGAATTTTCCCTCACTTCGTGTTTGGTTAAACTGCTGTCTCTAGGGCAGAAAGTGAGGGGAAATCAGTCTGTCAGAGTTCCAGACAACAATAAAAGTATGACTTGGGTTCTTACCATTCTCTGCTCTATTTAAAATCTGCATAGATACATTAAAGGAATAGATATGTTTAGAAGTAACATAAAAAAGAAGATAAATTAGTCCTCTTTGCAAAATGTATAGTTTGACATTATTTTACAATAATGATACATAGTACCATTGAAAACCATCTCTGGGCAAAATCTAAATCCCCCCCCCCATCCTTACACCATTTATTTATAAAGTGCTGATTAACAGCAAGAATCATTACTTTATTAATGAAATTATTGATTACATTTGTATGGTGGTATTTTTGGAAAAGAGTAGATATTAATAAGCTGAACAGTGGGGTATTTGAGGTCATATCTGGAGGTTTTCATTTACATTTTTTTTGATATAGCGGATATACTTAACGTCACAAATTTTTGTAATGCTTTTATATAATTTTAGGCAATTTATAAAATTACTTTTTTAATTGAATTATGTGTATATTTGGTACCTAAAAAGTCCCATATTGGTATGTATTTATAAACTGAATTACTCTGCTGTGTACACCATTATGTGATCCACATGTGTGTCCCTGACCAGTCTTTTTGCCGCCTCTCTTTGTGACACCATCACACTGCTGCTGAAGTCTTTAGGACCCTGCTGACAGACATACTGTAGAATGGAATATGTCCACATCTCCAGTGACAAAGGCATCTTCTTTGCAGTCCAGAAGAAAGAAAAATTGTCACATCATGTGACCATGGATTCAGGTTTGTAAAAAGGGCGTATAGCTTATTTCTTTTTTTACAAATGCAATTGGGGATTTTCTGGGGGAGGTAAATTTGATTATGTGAGTTTCCCAAAGCTCAGCTATAATAGAGAGTCTACAGAGATACAATTTTTTATCCTAAATGTCTAAATATGATAAACACTGCTTTCTGTACATGCTCTTTACTAAGCCAGCCGAAGGATCGGCCGAAGCTACGGCCAGATCCTTCGGCAGCTTTGTGAATAGACCCCTATGTAAATAAATTAAGGGATCCTGCAGGACATAATTTCAGATTTGTTCCTACATTTTTGTTCCATTCTCCAACACATACACACACAAGCTATACATTCATAACCATAGTTCCACCATCTAAATTTCTTTGATTGAAATCATAGATGACCAATATCATTCTTTGTAGAGATTTATTCATCATTGTTTTACAACAATGACTAAGCTTTTGTTTTTTTTATAACAATATACTGACTAAATTCCCAAAGTAATTATTAGTTCATTTACAAACTTTCTGTCCATCGTATCTTCCCATAAGTTTCATTTTTATACAATGGGTATTTCCAGGTTCTTACAAAAAGTTAACATAATATGCTAAGGAAAAAAAAACCTAAATATCTCAAGTGATTATATTATATTAATGATAAGTTTACTATATGACCTGACATAAACAGGGATCTGGTAATGTTGTATTGTACACATTTTCCTGTTATGTATATTTCTTTTTAATTGCATATGTGTGTGAGTTTAATTTTCAGACGTGCTGTTCCTTGCTTCATTTGTTTTTATTGGCACAATATTAGTTTTATATGACATTATGATGGATTTTTCATAAGGGGACAGAAGTCTTGTAACATCGAATGATCATATACTAAAGATATCGAGTTTACTTTTTTTAAAATGTGTGGGACAAGCATTCTGTTGTGGGAATCTCTATAGATACAAACTGAACATTTCTAGTTTGAAGATTCTGGCTACGTTTTCAGAAAGCAGGAAAAAACGTAACACAGAGAACATTTCTGAACCCTTTCTGGTACGTAATTGGGTATGGTCTACATGTCTATAGCAGCCAATTAGATAATTTTTATTTGAATTGGTGAAAACAAATATCTGATCATATCCTGAGGTGAAAAAGAAAATATGTTGTTTTGTTTGTTCAGCAAGTACAGATTTTGACCTAATAGTGTTACACGTAAGTAGTTTGTTGTTGTATTGCTGTTATTGTTACATGAAAGTTATTTGTTGTGCTATTGCTGTTATTGTTACGTGTAAGTGATTATGTGTTGCTTTGCTGTGTTTTATAGCAAAGCACATGAAAATGGCACAGTTAAAAACATGTAAAAACATATTAACAAGCATGTTAAAGTGGACCTTTCAGTAATTCTGCAAGCCGCCCTTGTGCCCAATCAAATTACTTTGCCTTGGTTAAGATGTTATCGTCAGGCAGGAGGTAAGCTAATGTTACCTGATGAAATATTTTTTTATTTTGGGTTTAGATATGCCTCAATTGATAAATGCTACTTCTGATATAAAAATCTCTTTAGAGCTTGTATAGACAGTAGTGGATGATTATTGATAGCCTGCGCTGTGCTGTACCTAAATTTTTGATAGTTTTGTTGCCTAAAAGAAGGTGGTTAATTTTTTTGGTTCATTTTTAAAACCAGTTGCTATTATATGTTGTGTTTTGTATCCTTATGTGTATTTGTCACATGAATGCCCTTCAAAGGCTTATAAAAGCAGCCAAGACTGTGACCTTTTTCTGTCTCTTGAATGGACAATCTGAGTCCATAGTAGTGTTTTTATTTTTTAAGAATGTTAAAAAAACAAAAGGAGGGAGCTGATAAAGTAAATGATTATTATCAGGGTTTGGAGAAGGCAGGAGAAGTGAACAATCTAGGAAAACATAGCTGAACTGGAAAGTGAACAGAATTGGAGAATTTTTCCAAATCAGCTATTTTAGCCAAGATTGTTCACTTCTCCTATCTTCTCTAAACTCTTCACCCTTTGGTGAATAACCCTGTAAATGTTTTACAGTTAAATGACATTCACACTATGTGCAGTGACTGGCATTTTTTTTGCCAATTACTGGAGGAACATGTAGAAAACCATTGTTGACACTGCATTGCTGCCTTCAGGTGGGTTGCTGAAAGATGCAGACATTCTGCATTTTTCCACAATGCAACAGAGCTTACCTGAAATTACAGTCAGTTTTTGCACCGCAGTTGGACTACAGTGCATAGAAATTAGTAAAGTGTCATTTTGACTTTTCAAAAAAGTTAAAAAGAAACTTGAATCAATTCCCCCCACCCCCGAGGGCAGCCCACCAGCTTAAAAACTTAACATCTTTGATCCAGCAATCTTCACTGTGTGGCCCTGCCCAGAGCCGCAAAGCATTTCCAGTGAAAAGTCCCTGCCAGGTTTTCCTCTTAGTTTGCTTGTGCACTGTGTATCCATTCATTCTTATCGTTAAGTTATACTCATGGCACCCTCCAGCAGTTCAGCAGAGTACAGCTTACCTATAGGAAGGAATAGGTTTGAAGGAAGCATGTGGACTGAGAAAAGGACCGATGTGCTGAAAAGACTGTGCAACATGCCATACATGCCATACATGCCCTGTTCTGCAACACCTAATTTTGTATGCCATGTTATATGTTCCCTATTCCACACTGCCTCATTCTTGGTGATGTTAAATTAGTGAAAGGGGTGCTTTAAAGGAAAAGTGTACGTTTACAAAATATACAGTTATTCTTTTTCTTTTCCCCAATGGCTGTATACGGCTTATCTTCCTCCACAGATCTGTACTTACCTCAATATCACAGTCATGTTCTCTTCAGTTCTTTGTCACCTACCTTGCTAATTAGGGTGTTGTACAATAGAGTTTTGTTTATGTTTGGGCCCTTTAAAATTTTGCTATTGGGCCCTGTGATTTCTGGTTATACCCCTGCTTCTAACATTCTACAGCGCTCTTGGTCAAGCTCATAAGATATTCTAAAATAACAAAAAATAATGTCTCTTGTAAATATTATGTGTGCAAATTCCTAATGAAGTAACACATAAAATGTTATAGGGAGTGCTTTTGTGGCAACTGTCTTAAAGATTTGTGTTTCCGTGAAGATGCTAGATTTTGGCACAATCAACTATGTCAGACCTCCACAGCAGTGCTAATCTCTTTTCAAATCTTATAACTTTATAACACTTCTCTTCCAAAACCATTTATTTTACATGTAAATAGTGCATTATACTGCATTCTCCTTTATATTATGGTCTTAGTTTTAACTATTGATCCTGCCAGTTCTTTGCTATCCACTTAATTTCCTGTGGAGGGCTGAAAATGCTGCCAGGCCACTGTTAAAATTTTTACCAGTGCTGTCACCCCCTTCACATAGGATGCCCATAGATGTAATCTTGCCTTAGAGGAGGGCACTTCCTTTTGTGATGTTAGGGCACTGACAGTCCCCATCCACCATCCCCAAGGGTAGGAGCCTGAACAGCCAGGTGACTGGAATAAAATCCTTATAAAAAAGGTATTTAGCTGCCATTTTGTATTAGAAAAAACATGTGTAGGCTAGCAGCTCTGTCTATGTAGCTTTGCTTTCAGCTATTGGAGCGTTCAGCCTTGACAAATTTTTTTAAGTCAAAGTTTGTGTTTTAGTTTTCTACAGAGTAGTAAGAAGTGAGAACCTTTGTCATGTTTTAATTTCTATCTGTGCCCCCTCTGGGGAGATTTACCCTATTTGTCACCAAATCACCACATTTTTGGTTGTTACTGCAACAGGAATTGGTAGGAAATCTTTTAATGGAGATGCTTGCTCCAGGGACAGCTGCCCAATAAAGGTGTTTTTCTCATTTTGTAGACTTTCGGTCTACAGAAAAGAGGGGTAAAGGAAAATGTCTTGAATAGGAGAAAAACAGGAGTCGTAGCCACTTACTACTCTCTCCAATTTGTAAGCTTTAGAAATACTTTAAGCAGCCTTTATGATACTCATCCCTTAATTTAAAAAAAAAACAATTCCCTGGTGACCCACAGATTCCTGCCCTCAGGATCTCACTTATCAAAACTACCACATTTTAATTGGGAAATTATTAACAGAACCTATGGATAAGTTCAAATAGATCCCGACTTTAGTCCTACAACAAAGCAAATAATTCTGTAAGGAAATATTCTGAATAAAAGTTAATATGCACACAGGACTTGCCTTTGTGTTTAAGTATGCAGTTTATAAGCCTATAATAAAACTTTTCTGCTTTTTGCCTAAGGCAACCATAGCTGCCACAAACCTTACAAGGCTCTGTCACTTCACAGGCAAATGTGTTAATTGGATACATTTCCAAAATTACATCTAATCTTCACAGATTTAACTGATTCTACATTTCATAGGCTCTGTTCGATTCAAACACCCCTCAGTCATTCACCAAATTAGAATAAAGAACATATATCAGACAGCCTGAATAGAATGTGACTTGAATGTAAATGTAAAAGTGGGGTTATTACTAAATTCCATTCTATTTCAGTGTATTGGCGTCTTTAAGAAAGGTTAAGGTGTTTTACAGCTTGGTCAGCCTGGGAAGTTTTTCTTCACTTTTTATTTTTTTCTTGTGGGAACTGTGCTCGCTGTAGGTGGCAGAATGCTTTGAGTGCCTTGTGACCCAAGATTTGCAATTATTGCCCATAATGTTTTATTATTTACCACCTGGTCAAGGCCACCTATATTCTGCACAAAATTTCTCAGTTTAACAGACTGTGATGAAATAAATGTACTGTTTTTGCAGCATGTTGCACAACATGAGAGAAGCAAAGAATTTTGGCATTAAAAATTATTTTACTGAATAGTCTGCATGCTACTATTTCACTTTCCTTTAATGTTTCTTTATGCATGTGCATATAAGTATTTTATGGAGCATGTCAGAAGGTTACTATGTACTATTCATTCCGTGGCTGATTTTACTGTTCTATTTAAAATCTTACTATATGCAAAATATATACCTCCTGAGACCAGTCTGTATGGACAGTATGACAACTCACTGACAAAATCCACAGGCAGTAGACACATAAGAAGAATCCTGTGCAGTTTTACTTCAACTTAGCAAATTACATGTTTGTCTTGGACTTTAGAAGTGTTAAAAGATAAAAGGGGGGGATTTATCAAAGCTGGAGCAGTTGCCCATGTCAACCAATCAGCTTCTCTCTTCAGTATGTTAAGTTAAGATTTGAAAATGAAAGAGAGAAGCTGATTGGTTTCCATGCACATCTGCTCCAGATTTTGTCTGCTCCAGTTTTGATAAATTCCCCTCAATGACTTTCTACATCTGACACTGGAAAGGTGGAAAACGAAGCTAAATAAGCAGAATGGTAAGGTTGGGAATGTCAACCTAAGGACTGTATTATTTGGTAGCAAAGGAGGGAGAAATGGAAACATACCAAATACAAAAAAATTACTTACTTACAATACTTTTAACGCACTCATCATCCACACATAAAATCTAAGTGGTTGTTTACACCAGCGCGCACACTACAATGCGTGCACACTGGTATGCATTGTGTAGTGGTGAGGGGGTGGCGAGATGCATTATTACAACACATTAGCTTTATTAAAGTTTCACAACATGACACTTCATTCAACTCTATGCACCACAGTGTGTTTCCCCATGCTGTGGTGGCATGCGGTAACATGCAGTGTGGTGAGTTGCACATTTTTATGCAGCATACACTACTGCACATGGATGATTTACTAAAGGCAAATCGGCGGTTAACTTTGCAATGGAATCTTCACTTAGAAGGGGAAGTTTGACATTAGTTTAGTGAATGAGGGGAAGTTCTGCTGACTGCCATCACTCAGTCATGTTCAAGAAAAAAATTCTGTTTTGGCTATTCTTTACAAAGTGAAGTTTAAACCACATTCACTCAACTAAGGGAAACTTTCCCTACAAAGTGCAAATTCCCTTGCAAGTGAACAGCCTATTTGCCTTTAGTAAATGAACTCCATGGTGTGAACGAGTCCTAAAGGGTATGGTTGACTGGACCTTTCCCCTGGATTGTTGATCTTCGATAATGAACCATACATATCCAAGCAAACCTAAATATATATATATTGACACATTTCAGTCTTTTAATGAAGTGGCTGCATTTGTTTTTTTCTCAGACATTTTTTCTTTGTAATCCTGCCAGTAATGCTTCCTGTCCTAGGCTGTCACCCTAGGCTGCTTTCCTGCTTTGGACTACAAACACTTAGTGGTCTATTCACTAAGCTGCCGTAGGCAGCCGAGTGAATGACCGACCTGAAGCGACGCTGTTCGGCTATTCACTTCAGGCTAGTATTTCAGCCGTATATCAGCTGATCAGCTAAGCCAAACTTCCGGCAGGCTACTCGCTGCTGTTCAGTCTATTCTTATAGATGCTGAACAGCAGTGAGTGAATAGCCGAATGCCACTGAGCGGCATTCGGCTCGGCTGTTCTGCTCGCTCTGTGGGACCGAGCAGAACAGAAAAATAGTTAAAAAAGTAGAAAAATTAAAATAGAAAATTATTGGGTGGAGCTGGCAGTGACAGCTAGCTCCGCCCAACTGTTTTCTATTGGCCGGCAGTTCTGCTGCCGTCAAAAAAAAATAAAACAATTTCACCATAGGAATGCAGGAAATGCAATCAACACCTGGTTGTGACTAACAGATTATGTGGATTGGAGCAACATTCACCATATTGATGGATGACCAGTGAAACATCTTCAAGAAAAATACAGTAAGTCCAGTTGTCTTGACTTTTTTACTACAATTAGGGATGGAGATATTTTTCAGTCACGATCTTTTGAAGGAAAGAAGAAGAGGAACACTGTCTCTGCGAGGGCTGTTCAAAGTATTTCTGTAAAAAATAAGTCAAGACAACTGGACTGTATTTTTCTTGAAGATGTTTCACTGGTCATCCAACCAGCTTTCTCAATTCATAATGACTTGTAATAATTATCTGGGAATAAATATGGTGAGTGTTGCTCCAATCCACATAATCTGTTAGTCACAACCAGGTGTTGATTTCATTTGCATAATTGGAGTCTGGGAGGTGTTATTAACCTGCCCAGAGAGAGGTGTTAAAACAGCATTGTATGTGGCAGACAATAGATGTCTCACCCCCCACCTCCCCCCTATTGGGGGTGGGACATCTATTGTCTGCCACAAAAAATGTAACATAACACAAATATTTTTTAAGTCCCCTGTCCCCCAACATTCACATGCAAACATGCGTTGGGTGCGCCTATGTGCGAAAACAACAATTGCGCCCATTATGCTGCACATGTTACATATCGCTGTGAACGTCGGAACGAGAGCAATAATTTCAGGGCCATTAATCACTGATAACACTAAACTGATGAGCGGTAAAAGCGTTTAAAGTGTAACCTGTGGCCAATCTTGGGTGTGTTCATTTTCTGCGGTTTCACGGGCGCGCACAATTTTAAGGCATGACATGTTTATTTACCCGACATGACCCCGTCTTTTATATTTTACCACAAAATTGGGGTGATAATAAATATTTCATACCATTTCATAGGGAAACAGGTTTTTTTTTCAACATTTAGTGTACTTTTTTGTAGTAAAAAATATAAAAAACCCCCAGTGGTGATTAAACACCACCAAAAGAAAGCTCTATGTGTCCCCCAAAAAATGGTATAAAATTAATTTCAGTACGGCGTTGTATGACAGAATAAATGTCAGTCAAAGTACTGGAGCGTTGTATACTGAAAAATGGCCTGGCCAGGAAGGGGGTTTAACACCCCGGTCAGCAAGTGGTTAATGTCTACAACAAAAGAGGAAATGTTGCTGGATGTCTTTGGATACTATAGAAACATGTAAGTGCCTGGAGAATGGTGGGTCTAGATAATTTAGCAATGGTTTGCAGAGCATTCCTTTTGTAAAATATGAAAAACCTGTAAAAGCAAAAGTCTAAAGTTGATTAGTTCTCTTAATTATGTTATATTTTACTTGTTAGAAATGTGGCCTTGTTATTAACCTGCACATTTTGAAAGCAGAACTCTGGGGCTACCTCCACACTGCAAGGGTTAAGTGCTAGTTTATGTCTAAGTTCAAAAATAAAAAAGTTATACTTACCGAAACCTCCAAGCCGGTTTGCTATTAGAACGGTCCTTTACAGCCTCTCTTCTCCTCCACTGCAGCGGTGGTGTGTCCCTCGACATCCTTACATTCTATACAGAGTGTATAGAATGTAAAATGTGATAATTCAAAGGGCTTTAGAACGCTGGACCAGAGAGGGAGTGAGGTGGGAAGTTCCACTGCAAGGGTTAAGAAAACATTTCGCCTGAGTTCAGTTTTAAATATTTTGTCAACAAAAAACACAAAACAATAACACCCCCCCAAAGAAAAGCAAGGAAAAAAGAACAAACAATGCATTCAATATAACCAACAACTTCTCTATTGCCTATGGCATTGTTGTCATAGTTTGCTTGTGACAAATTAATTCAAAAAAATACTGCGAAATGAAAACTGTGACACTTGCAAACAAAGTGGGTTGATCATGGTGATTCCCAAAATAATGTGCATGGAGACTTTCTGAAGATGTTTTTGCTTGTTTTTCATGTCATATATTAAATGTGCTTTACTTTTTTAAATTACGTAAAATGCATAATAGAGAAATCATACAAAAGACTACAACTAAACTGTAGTATTTTATGAAAAATTTGATTTCTACAGTATTTCTTGGACACATTGCAGGTTGGTATCTTTTACTGCATAATCTCATTATTTTTAATAACCTATAAAATATAACAACATATGTAATCTCTGTAACCTTCAACAATGGATCATAAAATGCACTCTTTTCCCACACAGTGCAGTGTATGTGTAGGTTCCGTCTAGGGGGGAAGTGGAGGCTGGTAAAGGAATTATAGAGTAATTGCAACAAAAATACTGAACAACTTCTACATTTTTGTCAAGTAGGTGTGTTGCCAAATAAAACGTCAGCAAAGTCTGAATATATTTCTTAGCAGCTGTTTTCAAAAAATAATTTTATTTGCTGCCAAAAAAATCTGAACAAAGAAAATAAGCAATGCTATACCCACCAGGGTTTACCAAATAAAAGTTGTTACAAATCTGTCCAATGTTTTTCTTTTATTTTCACTTTCATATTTAGTAGAGATGAAATGTGGTTTCCAAGTTATGTTTACAGAAAATGTAATATGATTATGTGCTAGTACTTCAATGCTGCAATGTCAATGCAAACCCATATTATGACTTGCTTGCATAATCCAGAACTAGAGGTCCTAGAGGCAGATTCTTTTTTATTTTTGAATTTTTTTTATTGCTCCATAAAACAAGTATTTTATAATTGGCGTATAAAACTAATATTTATAGAGGATTGTGCCAATCCATCCCCTAACTTATCTCTAACCTGTGCTGAGGAAATTATGGAGGCTGCAATTGCTGATCTCCTTCTGAAAACACTATATGCCTGGTTGTCATGGTGATAGTCAATATTTTAGATACTTTTTTAGTCACTTAACTGGTACAAGAAAGCATCTCTGGCAAGTCCGTGCTTCTAATCTGCTTACTTATTACAAGTTAGTGAATACAGCCATTACAGCCATTACAAGCCATACAGCCATTGGATCAGCATTACAGCCATTTAACTATCCCTGGAGATCACCCCACCCATGGACAAGAAGGGGATGGAGAACGCAAAGGAGGGGATTTTCAACATAAGCTCTGTTACATTAACCAATGATGAGGAAAAGGTTTTAAGTTTGGGTTTAAAGTATGCGCCGATTAACAACTTGATCAAATTTGAAGCCTATATAGACATCCAGAAATACATCAGAAAATTAAACATTCAAAAGTACTATGCATCCCTATCCAGCCTACCCACAAACACGAACCCTCCTGTCAATAGAAAATATATTAAAACCCCCCTAAAAAAACAATCGACTTTTAATCCCAAATTAACAAACAATCATTTCATTGAAATTTTTAAAAACCTCGTAGAAGAGGATATCACATCTTTACGATCTAATAACATCCAAAACAAAGCATTTATAAATAGGGGACTCGAGGGATTGGAAACAAATAGTGATCAGACCTGCAGATAAAGAGGGAGGAGTAGTAATAATGGATAAACACTATTATGAAAATGAAATGATCAACATACTTAATACTCCTGATACTTAGAAAAAACTGAAGAAAAACCCAACACAGGGCTGTAAGAAAGAATTAGAATCATTAATTAATGATGCCTATAAAAAACCATTCTATCAAAAAATGAAAAAGACTACTTGATACCTTCCGTTAGTCGTATGTCTATTATCTATTTCCTTCTGAAAATACACAAAAAAACAAAAAATCCTCCAGGACGCCCCATCGTGAGTGGAATAGACTCCCTAACGGCAAGATTAGGTGAATACATCGACTACCACCTACAACCACCAGTAGGACAAACTAAAGCCTTCCTAAAAGACACTAAGGATATCTTGAATATCCTAGAGGATATTAAGGTAAATAAGAATACCATAATGGCGACCATAGACGTGAATTCGTTATATACGGTAACAGGGGCTGACTGGCAACTTTTAGCCCAGGGGGCAAGGGGGGCAAGTACAACCCAAAGGCCCATGGCTGTCCATGCTTCTGGGCTGTGAGCTGTGGGAGGTTAGTGGGAGGGGCCGGACAGGGTCAAAGTCAGTGTTCTATAATTTTTCTCGATCCTATACATTTTCTCGACTGTCACTTCCAGTGGGGCCGAGTCATCCGAAACAGCTGTTTCATGACCCCCTTTCTTCATGGCATGTGCACCTGGAAGAGACACGGTAGAGAAATTTATGGGTTGAGGAAAATTATAGCACACTGGTAGTGGAGGGATGCCTCGTCAGTGCTGTGCGCGTGTACGACTGCTGCGACCCTGGTAGTTCTGCCACTAACTCCAAGCTATAGATGGACTACAATCTCAGCACATTATACAGCATTGCAGAATAATACCACCAGCTATAGAGGACTACAAATCTCAGCAATACATTGTACAGCATTGCAGAATAATACCACCAGCTGTAGAGGACTATAAATCTCAGAAATACATTGTACAGCATTGCAGAATGGCATTGGCTATAGAGAACTACAATTCCAAGCAATACATTACACAACAATGCAGAATACCATCAGCTATAGAGGACTATAAATCCCAGCAATAATGACTACCAACAGCTATAGAGAACTACAATTCCAAGCAATACCATTATACAGCAATGCAGAACAGCATCAGCTATAGAGGACTACAAATCTCAGCAATACATATTACAGCAATGCAGAATAATATGAAGCTACATACTCTGTTGCTCTGGGTTCTCCACCTGATGTCTCCAGGGTCTCAGGAGGGTTGTGCGGGCTCTCACCAGGGGTCCAGAGAGTTCCAAGGGTGCGTGTGGGTGCAGCAGAGGCGGCTCCCTAATTAGGCTCTCAGGTGGCCAATGCGGACTGTCAGGTGGTCAGTGCGGGCTCTCTGCTGGTCAGTGCGGGATCTGTGGGGGCTCCCTAATAATCAGTGGTGGCTCTGTGGTAGCTCCCAGGTGGGTAGTGGGGGCTCCACTGTGGCCAGTGGGGGCTCCCTGGTGGTTAGTGGGGGATCCCTGGTGTAGGGTGACCCTTTATCTAGAGCTGCAGCTAACGATTATTTTCAAAATCGATTAGTTAGCCGAATTTTAAGTTCAATTAACCGGTTAATCAGGATTTTAAAAAATGGCTCCAGTGATGGACTACTAGTTTGTATTGAGATTGTAGTCCATCACAGGAGCAAGCTTGGAGCGGTGGAAGAAAAAAAAAGTGTGGTGTGCAATATAGTGAAATGGAAAGTGTAAAATTATACAACAATCAATGCAGAATGGCACCGGCTATAGAGGACTACAAATCCCAGCAATAGTACATTATACAGCGCAATGCGGAATACCTCCAGCAATAGTACATTATAACTGGTGGTATTCTGCGTTGCCCTGTATAATGTACTATTGCTGAGATTTGTTGTAGTCCTCCATAGCTGGTGGTATTCTGCATTGCGCTGTATAATATATTATTGCTGGGTTTTGTAGTCCTCTATGCAGCGCACTGCCTGCGGCCGTTTTTAAAGGCAGCAGAGAGGCCCGGGGGGCAATTGCCACCCTGCCCCCCGGCCCAGTCCGACACTGTACGGTAATACCTCACCAAGGTGGCCTAGAAGCGGTTAAATGGGCCTTTGGAACATTTGCCAACTATGAAGAACAGCAAAAATACTTCATTAGGAAAGTCTACGATTTGCAATGACAAACAATTGGTACAAAGGCGACTACTACCTCCAGAAGAAGGGAGTTGCCATGGGTGAAAAATTTGCACCAAGTTTGGCAAATTTGTATATGTCAAGGTGGGAGGAGGAATGCATTTTCAAGAGAGAAATAAAAAATATAAAATTATGGAAAAGATTCATCGATGATATCATAGTTGTGTGGGAGGGGATGCACAGTCCTTACAGCTATTCATCGATGGACTTAACTCCAAGGACCACAAGCTCTCCTTCACAAGTCATATCAGCGATAGAAATATAAAATTTCTGGACCTTGATATTACAAAGATTGGAGAAAGATTTAATACAAGGACATACTTTAAACCTACAGATAGAAATTGATTCATTTCGATACATAGCTGCCACAATCCAGTCTGGCTCAAAGGGATAACAAAAGTGCAACTAACCAGAATTAAAATAAATTGTACTAAAGATGAGGACTTCTACAAACAAACATTAGTCGACAAATTCAAAGAAAAAGGATACAGAGAGAAGGAACTAAAAACAGTACAGGAAAAGGTATCAAGGAAGGAGAGATTAGAATTATTAAAACCCATAAAGAAATCTAAAGACCCACCCCAAGTGGCCTTTATAACAAATTATTCAGCCCAGTACAAGTTGATCTGCAAATATTGCGTTTGTTGCAAAACAACAGGAACTGAGAAAAAAATCACCTACTTTAAATCCACTTCCACCAATAAGGAATATAAAAAAAAATAAAAAAATGTGTCTCCTGTCACAGCAAGCTCGTGACATACCTACTGAGCTGCCTTTGTGGCTTACAATACTTAGGGAGAATGACCAGAATGCTCAAAAAGAGACTAGAGGAACATATAACTAATATAAAAAATGGTTTCAACAAACATAGTCTCTCTCGACATTTTACAATATTTCATAACAAAGACCCAAAACTCCTGAAGGTAATAGGGATTGATAGAGTTGGCAGTCATTGGAGGGGTACACATCTAACCAGGAAAATATCACAAAACGAGTCAAAGTGGATATTTACGTTGGATACTATGATTTCCAACGGACTAAATATCGACTTTGACTTAAATTGCTTACTAAGTAATAAATAAGAATTATCTATAGTATTTAATCAATTTACGAATAAAAGGAAAATTACAGATATTACTATAAGATATGATTCAGAACTATCATTCCGGATACAGATATAATTAATTTGATATATAAATAATGCCATTATTTTAAATATTTTATATTAATTTTAGACCTTGAGTGATCATATTAAAATGTATGTGTTTAACCGATATGGTGTAGTGCGATATTGTATGATCTAACTGTTCCTATATACTATTGTTTTAATGTATGTTTTAACTGATCTAATTCATGATTCTTATGGGCCAAAAAGGATCAATATCTATAAATTAAAAACAAACAGCGTTTGGTTTATGTGGGTATGTGTGGTATGGTAAATTAGACCTGCATGCTCCCCTGAGGATGTCGTTGGTGAAGAAACACGTAGGGGCGGGTCTATCATACCAAACCTGATAGCTGTTGGACCGGCCGGATGTGTTTTTATTGTTACTGACATTTTAACTTTTGAATAAACTACTCCTAGAAATTACTGCACTATGAAGGACCTTTTTCTTTACATGAGTGAATGAACATTCTATACTTAGAAGGTTGATGGCATAGGAGGGGTCGGTAAAGACACTGGACTAACGTGCTCCGGTAGACAAAACGTGTGGGGCTGTCTGTTACAGCCAAAAGCTTGCGGTGAGTACGCACTTTGAAGGGATATGTGTTGGTAACAATACAATACAAGATGCCGAACAGCAGTGAGTGAATAGCCGAATGGCGCTGAGCGGCATTTGGCTCGGCTGTTCTGCTCGGTCCCTCAGAGGTACCGAGCAGAACAGAAAAAGAGTGAAAAAAGTAAAAAAAAGTAAATAGAAAACGATTGTGCGGAGCTAGCAGTGACAGCTAGCTCTGCCCAATAGTTTCCTATTGTCCGGCGGCTCTGCTGCTGTAAAAAAAAAATAAAATAAAAAAATCTCCCGGGCGCTCTGGGAGCCTCCTGCTCCCGGCCACCCAGGAGAAAAACCCCGCTGTGTCTTTTTTTCTGTATTCTGACACGAGAAAAAAAAAAATTCCCATTAAAAAGCATTGGGATTTTCGTGAATAGACCCCTATGTGATACCTTGATAGGACTTATCAGTTGTCACAGTAGGTCTAATTTTTACTTTATTTAATCTATTGTTTAATCACCTCTCATTGATATATGGTACAAATTTTATTGGTATAGGTTCATGTGTTAACTATTTGAACTCCTTAGCGCTGCTCATCCAGTTAAACTATATTTTATACATACTTATTGTAAGTGAAAACAATTTTATAATTTGTAATCACTCTTGAATTTGCAGATCATTGTATATTATTTCATCTCATATTAGCTGGAAATAAGCAAAAGTCACATTTAGTAGCTCGGTAAGCCAAATATATTACTGTTCCATGCTACATTTTGGGGGTCTGGCCTTATTTCAATATTGCAACAATGTACTGTGCTCTATGCTGTGATTCACTTGACAGGCCAAGACAAACTGTTTCCTTTATACTTGGATCTCTATATAATAGTTGGCACTGAAATTTCCATGAAATGCTATTTCACTTAAAATCGCAATAAATTTATAACTGTTGTACACTGAAGAAATGATCCCCAAGGAAATGAGCCTAAACCTATAACATTTTCATTAACAATCTGTTTTAAATTTACTACATGGAATTTGATTATACATGATAAAATAACTGAAAAGTATATAACCATGTTATAGTTAAAGTATCAGTTTCCTGTGGTGGCTTAAAGAATTCTGCTTTGTAGGGCAATACATCATAAATATTATGATGATTACAGGATTAAAAAGCATGAACCTGGATATGTATCCGACTTCCTACCACCTACCTGAATGTGACATTGACATTCACACTCAACTTTTCATCCTATCTCCTTTGGCTCAATTTAGATGTTAAATGCACCGCAGTTGTGCCAAGAAACTAGGATTGGAATTTTAGTGCTCATTCGTTTTGTGCCATATAATATAAATAATATTTTCCTACAAGGTTTTGCACTTGAAATGTCAGAGCCTGATTACTAATCATAGAACACCACCGGGAGCTCCATGATGATCTCTCCAGTATTGCCCTAATAATTCCAGCTGAACAGGGCAACAATTGATCTTTGTATCTCCACCTGGAAGATCTTAACTGCAGGCACAATACTGATGTATTATTTTGATGATAAATTACAGAACTTATTCATGGATTTTGGAACTCCTGAAATAAATGGCAGAACTACAAATGACTGGCTTTTATTTCAATAGAGCACTGATATTTCCATAGTTTGCTAAAATATTTTGATTCTTTTCAATTAGTGACTTTTTATGTCTGGATAATTGTACAAAATAAAACATTTAGTACTAAGACAAACTAAAACTTTTAGTGCTAAGATGAACAAACATTCACAGTTTGGAAATATTTGTTTCCAGCTCTGTGCCAGTCTGTTTTAAAAAATATATATTTTTCAAACTGCAAGTGGATATTGTAGTTTTAAGCCAAATAATTTGTTCTAAAGTCACAGTTTTAAAGATAGTTTCATGCTCTTATCCTTAGTATTATAAGGATGTAAGATGCAGTCAAAACAGGCCAAGAGGCAGTTATAGGTGCCTTTTGATTTTTGGGTGTCAAAGTCAAAATTTTTAAAACTAAAATACTAAAGTCAACATGGTTAAAACAACATCCATCCCCCAAAATACATGATAATTTAGGGCTACTGATGTGATACGTTTGAAGAAAAGGCACTGACCATCTGCTATTTCTTGGAAGAGAATAGATAAGCTGCTGCCAGATGTAGTAAAACATTTTGTATTGCATTACCTGTATTATAATTTCTTAATATACTTATTACCCTGTACAACCCCATATTGTCAGGCCTGCCAAGAGGTCCCACCCGTCACTCCAATTTCCTGACTGATAGTCTTTTTATCCCAGTATCAGTTGGAAATATAGGAACCTAGTGAGATAAGTGCAGGCACACCAGGACCAGCAATAATAGAAAAATAGAAAGAGAGCTACTCACAGTATGGTGTCAGCCAGGGTCAGTAACCAGTAAGTAGAATAGTGCAGTACCAAAGAAAATAACAACTCAGCCTCAAAATCCAGTGACAAACCAAAGTCAATAGGTCCAAAGGGTAATCCAGGAGAAGCAGTGTCAAAGTCCAAGCCAGGTCAGCAACAAACAGACAAGAGGATAATCCAAAAGCAGGTGAGGGACAAGCAGAAAATCATTAACCAGGAATCAAATAGAACTGAAGACAGGAACACCCAGATACACAAGGCAGAACCTATACTTGGGCAAAAACAGAAGGGGAGAGTAATATTTATTGTTTTAATCACAAAATCAACAGTATTTAATCACACATTTGTCCACCTACCCAAACCCACTTAAAGTGACTCTAAACTCAGGAGTTAAATCTTAAATGTGCATTCAATTAACCTAACTATTAACAAAAATTCAGCTTATGTGTGTATCACTTTGAATTTAAGTGATAGTCTATCATATATATGTATTAACAGGACTGAAATATAGGACACGTGAACCAAATCAAATATTTTGGTATGAGTTTCTGTGATTTCTGGTCAGATTCTCAATAAGCAGGTAGCCCTGCATCACGCTCTGTTCTGAAATCTCTTCTAACCTTACTGGCAATGATGTATACTGTCCTAGGTATATCAATGGAGCCCTACTGATCATGGGATTTACTGTATTATGATGTAAAAGATGGGATTTATGACAGAACAAAAGTTTCTCTTTTTTTTTGCATTGTGGGAAGTGATGAAGAGGTGCTGACATTGTAGAGAATTAATAAAATCTTCCCCCCACACATGCCTAAAAAACTTAGACATACACAGGGTGTGTGTGGTAGGCCCTGTCCTTCTGCTCAATTGCTGCTACCCACCTCAAACTTGCAGGCAATTGGCAGCTGTCACACTGACAGCTGAGAGTTTAAGTTTAAATACATTAGCTATTCCAGCAGCTACTTTAAAGAAAGTGGCATTTTCACATGTTTTAAACAAACACTGTTTAAAAACAAAATAGAGAGATAAAGTAACATTGTTCAAATGAATGAGAGTCAATCTGCATATGAAGTCAGTTAAATCATCCTGACAAGTTAAAAAAATATTTAAAATAAAATCTGTTTCTATTTAACCATTTATTTATCATAATCAGCCATAATTCTATCCCTTCTCCCTAAAGCTATTATTTGCCTCCTGTTTTTTTTTTGTTTATTTCTATTTTTCTAGCCATTAATATTTAAACTTGTTTGACTTTTATTTAATTTGTTCCTTAATTTATTAGTGTCACATTAAAAAAACATAAAATTTAAATAAAAACTTTATGTAATTTGTAAATAATGTTCCAGTGCTGTGTACCAGCAACTAGTAACAGCACAAATTTTAGAATAAACTGTATTCCTTTTATATACAGTAACAGTAACTTTTATAACTAACACTGATCAATTTGCTCTATGGATTTCATAAAAGCAATTTTGGAAGACAACATAAACAAAAGAAAGCCTTTTTGCCCTAAAAAAAGATACATGTTTTATTTTGTTATCTGAAGTAAAAGTTACAGCCAAGTAAACAGGCCTGTAGCATAAATGTAAAGATTTTTCTGTCTTGTAGGAGGTGTACAGAAGTGAGAACTGAAGTGGCAAATATAAAACTAAAGATATGATGTGGGTATAGAAAAATAAATGATTTCAGTGCAATTAAATCTTCATTCCAAGACATAATTTGGCAGTACTTTAATTACACTGCATGTTCCTATGTAATATTTATTAATAATCAATCTGATTTTTGTTGAACTAAGAAGTTAATAATTCAGACTGAGATGTATTAAAACCCACTAAATGTGTTAATAAAAAACTTATCGATTCTTTATACAATTCCATATTTGCATGCAAATACAGCTTCTTTAGTTGAACAATAAGAACTCTAAATGTTTCACCTTGTTATACTGTTTCCTTTGGTCTTTTATTAGTAAATATATTGAAAGTTAAAGGAAATGCATTAATGAGAACTACAGATGGGTTGTTTAAGTGCAGACACATGATAATGCTTAAATTGCCCAAGGCAAAGAGTTTTAATAAGACGGGAATAGGATTCAAAGGAGTACCTGCTTTATAGAGGTGTAAATAAGGCCTTCACAATAACAATACATATACAGTGTCATTAAAAATGCATTTAATGCTAGGGGTCTTAATAACATAATGCAATTTGAAAAAAACAGGGGAATTAAATGATATATTCAGTTACAGTTAGCTTATTCTATTATGCTCCTTGTAAATTAATTATAAGGGAGCTCAAGTAAATAACTAAAATGAAAAAAAAAAAACATGAAATAGCCTTGCCTTTCCAACTACTACGATAAAAAGGAGAATGTTGAGTTACACTGATTTAGATCAATCATAGAACTGACTTTCTGTGAGCTTACAGCTAAACTGAAAACCCAAAACAAGTAATACAGTTTATGCAATTGTATGGCATTATCAGCAATGCAACCAAATATTACAAAGAAAATATCTTGTGATTAATACAGTATACTATAGTGCTATACCATACTTACAAAATCCTTTTGACTTTTCTCAAAGGACAAACATATACAGACTGAAAATAATATAATAATAGAAGATAGACTGAATATGAATTGATTTGAGATGATCAAAATATTCTATGTAATATAATCTATGGTGGATGGAATCCTTCAATTTGCAATCTTATGAAAAGAGCAAATCTTTTGCAAAACTTATTTCACGGCGCACGCATCTCTATGTGACAGTTTATTACAGCAATGCTTTTTGCATTATAGCCCTAGTGTCTGCTATCGAGGTAAAGCAGGAAAAGATGCAGGATTAGGATGGCTCTGCCCAGTTGTTGTACTATAATGAGAGATCAGCATCCCCAAATGACCTAGGGATGCTGATCTGTCATTAAACAACATCAACTGGGCGGAGTCGGCAATTACATCATGGCCGGCTCCGACCAGTTGTTTTCATCTGGACCTGCTGGAAGACTCTAGCAGGTGCCGACCAAATATAAACAGTTGTGCGGAGCTACACCCAATTGTTTATATTTTGCTGACATCTGTCAGATTCTTCATTCTGCGGTGGGAGTTCGTCGCATGCAGTTGGGTCATCGGGTGTCGGGTTTTTATTTATTGTTTTATTATTTTTCATGTATTTATTTATTTTTAATTTCGCCGAGTCATCGTCGTTGTGGTGGACAAATCTGGATGTCATGATTGACCTTAGGATTACATTGGTGGATCCATTTTTGGGGGATTTTTTTAAATAAAGGACTTGTCAAAAATCCTTTGTTGTGTTTTTATTTCAATTAAAGGATTTTTGATTAAACGCTGGTCTTTTTATTTGACTTTTATTTAACCTTTTAGTGAATGGGTAGGGGTACAAGTCCCTCTTACTCATTCACAAGGGGGGGGCGCATTTGGGTGCCCCTTTATTAAAGGGGTACCCTGATGTGAATAAGCCCCCCTCCCCGCACCGCCACAACCAATGCCCCAGGGCTTGTGGGGAAGAAGCCCTTGTTCCCATCGGTACAGGGACAATGTGCTTTTCCAGGGCATGTGGCCTGGTATGAGAGGGAGGGGGTCACTCGCTCATCCCCCTTTCCTGCCCTGCCAGACCTGTGTTCGGATCAAGGGTTTGGTTTTGAATTTTAGGTGGGACCCCATGTTTCCCCCCCATTTTTGGGGGTGGGGTTCCTTCTTAAAATTCCTACCAGACCTTAAGGGCCTGGTATGACTTTTGGGGAGAACCCCAAAAATAGGGGTCCCTCCTAATATTCCTACCAGACAAAAAGGGTCTGGTATGCTTTGGGAGGGGGACCCCATGCTGTTTTTTTAAAAATTTTCTTTATTATTTTCTTATTTTTTTAAAAGTTTCATTTTAACCTCTTGCCGTCCGCCCGTAGTAAAAAAACGGACGGACGGCACTGCAGCATCTGCGGGTTGCCGTCTCCAGACGGCAATTTTTTTCTGCTCGCGCGCGCAGTTTCACATATATATATACCGGGTGTTTCACAG
>NW_017307469.1:215890-279346 GCF_000935625.1 Nanorana parkeri | reverse complement strand
GTCCAGACTCTTTTCCATGTTGTTTATGCTCCTCAGTGTTGCCAGTTTGTTGCTTAGATCCAGAATCTGGGATTCCAAACAGACAACTCGCTCACATCTAGCACAATTGTATTCCCCCTCGAACGCATGTTCAAGGAACGCATACATTGCACATGACATGCACCTGGTTGCATACCCACTCATGGAAGACATTATTTTATTCCACCCTTACTATTTATTTATTTATTTTTATTTTTAGTGTATATTAGGGATTATATAAGATTAATTAAATGTTTAGTGTCTTTTTACCCGACATGACCCCATCTTTTATATTTTACCAAAAAATTGGGTAATAATAAATGTTTTATCATTTAATATAAAGGAAACTGTTTTTTTTTTTTAATTTCGGTAATTTTTCCTTAATATAGTAAAAAAATAAAACCCCCAGTGGTGAATAAATACCACCAAAAGAAAGCTCTATCTGTCCCCAAAAAAGGGTATAAAATTCATTTCAGTACGGCGCTGCATGACGGAATAAATGTCAGTTAAAGTACCGCAGCGCTGAATACTGAAAAATGGCCTGGATGGGAAGGGGGTTTAACACCGCGGATGTCAACTGGTTAAAAAATGTTTACATTAAATTTGAAACTTTTTTTGCATTTTGTTTAAATTTTTTCTATTCTGGTCGCTACCTTGGAGGTAGTGAGTAGAAAAGCTGAGCCGAATGCTGCTCGACATAGTATAAATGGGCCTGACCTGAAGCCAAATTATATTAACCCTCCTTACTAAGGCAAGCTTTACCCCAAAAGATATTTTGATTCATGAACTACTGGCTTGATACAAAATGTATTAAATATAACAGCTAAAAGCCCCACTCCAAGTTATACGTAGATATCCAAATAATGTAGCAAAATACTAATACTACCTACTTTTATGCTACGGCCCTGGGAAATGCCCTGAGAGGGCTGTATGGTAAAAAAGATTAGGCAGTGTATGAAACCAGAAAGCTTTTATTTACAGAGGCGGTCAAAGTCTCAGTATTCTTTAAAGGCTAGAAAAAAATCTACAGTAGATGTTATGCATTATTCTGTCAATGAGAGCCTCTAATAAGCTAGCTTTGAATTCCACCTAATGGTTGTTATAATAATTTAAGAAGAGCTGTTGTCACTTTTGTCCTTTTGGAAAAGGTTCACCAATAACAAATCTCTCCATACTCTGTTCTTCCGCCAGTTTTTTTAATCCCAGTACTAGCAGTTTCCTGTAGGATTTTTCCCCTCAATTTATACAGTAACTTCCTGAGTGGCTCTATATCAAAAGACTTATACTAAGCACAAATCATTCACATCATCACCCCATTCTATTAGTCCACACACTTTTTCACAGTGAACAATTAAATCATCTTGACATAAACTACAGGCTGCAAAATTATTCTGACTGTCACTTATGATGTTTCTTATTAAATATGTTTGGGACTGTTCCATGCTGTTGGGAATGCAGGAAGAAGCAAGTTTAGAATATGAGGTGCTTCCCCATTACAATTATTTACCAGCACAAGACATAATGGGGGAATTTATCAAAAATGGAGCAGACAAAATCTAGAGCATCTATGCATGGCAACAAATCAGCTTCTCTCTTCAGTTTGTTCAGTTAAGATTTGAAGATGAAAGAGAAAAGCTGATTGGTTGCCATAGGCAACTGCTCCAGATTTTGCCTGCTCCAGTTTTGATAAATTCCCTTTACTGTATGTGCATTGCTGATATAAAAGATGCAAGCATAAGTCATAGTTACATTAATCAAAAAGGGGCTTCGTATATTTTATTTACATTACTAGAATTAGTTCACCAGGTCAGTAAAGAAAAAGCAGTGTTTCTCTCCTGGGCGGCCGGAAGCGGGAGGCTCCCAGAGCGCCTGGGAGAGTTTTTTAATTCTTTTTTTTTTACGGCAGCAGAACTGCCAGACAATAGAAAACTGTTGGGCGGAGCTAGCTGTCACTGCTAGCTGCGCACAATCGTTTTTTATTTACTTTTTTTAAACTTTTTAAACTATTTTTCTGTTCTGCTCGGTCCCTCCGCGGCATTCGGCTATTCACTCACTGCTGTTCGGCATCTATAAGAATAGGCCGGACAGCAGTGAGTAGCCTGCCGGAGACCCTATAGTCTCTCTGGAATCTAATGCAGCACAAAAGTCAATCACTTAATTTTTCCAATAACATGCAAAATGCACAAACAAATGAAACATTATGGTATGCATGAGTAGGTCTTACAGCTAATAATGCTTCAGTTAAAAAAAAAAAAAAGGAGAAAGAAACGAAGCTTAATTAGGTTCAGAGATGAGCCGAGAAGAGGTTAACACATCTAATTCTGTTCTTGTTACTCCATATCATCTGGTCAGGCCTGGTGAATTCCATTATATACTGTTCTTTATGTTTCACTGATTTTATTGGCCCTTGTGATGTTAATTTAAAAAAATGTAACCGCCTGATACCAATGGAATATTGTGCCATCATAATTGCTTTTCAGTGAACTGTTGTTTGAATGGGCTGATTTTATAGGTAAAATAGATCAAGGCTCATAAGAGTGGTGTTTTTTTTTGCTTTGGACTGAGTGAGAATGGTGTAGAACCTTTGCTATAAATGATTGCTCTGTGTTTAGGAGGTTTTAGCCCATTTTCTGTCTTGGTGACAATGGTCACTGTAACAGGAAGCGAGAAGAATGTCTCCAATGGAGTTACAGACAACAAAAACCTGAAATCTTCTACACCTTTCCCACTTTATTAAAAAACTTTTACTGATTTCTGTGTCTCTATTGGAGAGATTTCACCTTATGTCCTCTCTTGGCTACAGCTGGTACTGGAATCGAAAGTGAGGGAAATACTCAGGAAATCCAAATAAAAGATAATCTTGAGGTTAAATAAAACAATCTAAAAAAAATCTGCAATTTGAAGAAATGTTCTTTCCTTGTGCCCCATTCCTTGAAAATCAAGGGACTTGAGGAATTTTTTTTATAGTCTCCTACCCTAAAGGCTAATTATCTCTATACAGTCATACTTCACCCTCAGCTCCCGTACCAAGTCTTCTGACATTATATAAAAAGGACTGTGCTAAATGAACTTTAAATACTGTATATTTACAACCAATATAATTACACACAATTGTTAATCAAAGTCCTGCCTCAACCAGAATGGCTACCTCCATCCAGAGACACAGAGCAAAACAAGATCTCGTAAGTCAGTTATGGGGTAAGATCAGATGGTGGGTGAGCACAGGAAATCTGGGGGCTTTTCCAGCCTATTTTGGGCTCAGCATCCAGTGTTTTGTTTAGCTTTAATCAACTATTGTGTTTCTGTACTTTCCTAAATTCCTAAATGGATTGTTACCTGAACAAGAAGAGATTGGACATCTTCCAACAGGAACACTAGTTCTGGTGACCGTGGTGACCACCAGGGATTTCCCTTTCTTTGGAGGAATTTACTCTCACTTTTTGTTGTGGCTATCAGACAGGAAGTATAGGCGAAATCTCCCCAATGGGTCTAGCAAAAGAAAACTGACAGCAATTATAACCCTCCTTTAATCTGTCCCAAATTAAAAAAATTATTCATCTACAGTTCTACTTTAAGAACTAAGATGAAGCAGAGTAAAATGTGTGTAAAATTGGCCAGCAGCAGTACAGTTTTAATCATGGAAAATAACTTGTGTATGCCTAACTATTATTTTATCTTAGGTAGTGAGGGTGCAGTGAATGTGAATGATGAATGTGAGGTGTTTTAGATGCACACTGTTTTTGCACTAATATTTGGTTTCTATTCTTTCAAATGATGCAGTCACATGCTACAAACAAAAGGTAACTCTAAGAACAAATGGTCAGTAATAAGTGAATGCTCCATTTGAGGGTCCCAAACTTAAAGAAAATGCCCTATTAACATAAGATAAAAATGGGAAAACACTTAAAAGAAACCCCAAAATTCCATCCCTGAAACAAAAGCCCACAGAAAGGTTTGCCATGGACAGGACAACAGCCCCATTGACCCTAAATCAAGCACAAAATAAAATGAAAGACAAAAAATTCCTATAATTAGGAGAAAAAGGCTACAGAGGCTTTGATTGGCCAAAAAAACATCAATTAGAATTAAAGTACAATTTCCTAACTGATCCTAATTTCTCCCCATGAAGCTTGTCATGTTTCCATACAACAGATTCCAATTTACTGAGACTATGGATGCTCTCTGCCCCCCCACCTTTTTGCAGTAAGGGGGCTACCTTAACCAAAATCCCCATTATTGCCTGTTATAAGCCTGCTGGCCACAGTTCAAAAGTCATGCAGAGCATTATAGTTTACAAAAACTTGTCTTGGGTAAAACTGCATGTGAATTCACCAGGACCATGAATCTTGAGCCCACAAGATTTGCCTCAAATCCAGGGCAGCAGTGAATCCAGACCTCATGCCATGCATTAGTACTGTCATCCCTGCCTAAGTTCTCCCCTGATAGACCAAAAAACACCTCTACCTCCACTCATCTCTGTAACATAAGGGACAGGTGTTTTGTAGTTCAGAAGGGGAGAACTTGAGCTGAGTGACAACACTGCTTGGGATTTCAGAGCAGCAGAGGCAGCATTGTCAGCAAAATACAGGAAATTAGCTCACTGGGTTTTCTGGCAGGGTCAGCAGGTATGTTTTTGTTATGTTGTCCATACATACACTTTAAAGGAGAACTATGGGGTCAGTGTTTTTCCCCATAGTTCTCCTTAGATTCCCGATCTACTGAGCCGACCTGTGACAGTCTCATTGTAAACTATGAGGTGAGTGGAAATCACTCATCTCATAGTTCTCCTTTAATTCTAAAAGAGTGCAATGCAAGAGAGAAGAACTAACATTGAGGACAAGCCTATCCCTCGGCCGTTTTTCTACTACGGCCGGCCCGGAGGCAGTTAATGGTATGTTTCAAACACCGCAACATTTCACTTTAGGTGCCCAAAGGTGCCCTAGGTCTTTTATGACACCAGCAATGCCTCTACTTCTAAGTCTGTATCCACCACCCTGATAAATCCTACAATCACCATAAAAACAGACCTCTCACTTTAAGAGAAGATCATATGCACTTGTGGTCATAATATCATTATACATACTATTCAATATTATTCAGATAAAATTATCAGATTTGAGATGTTTGCAGCTGCTAGAGATCTCTGATATAAGTTTTCTGCTATAACATAGCCCTAATAATAACCCCTATTAGACATTTTTGTTTCCCTTTTTTAAAGAATGTAACTAGTATACATAATGCTTTTTTTCTTTGGATCTGCCCAACTTTGTATTTATTGTTACTACAGTTAGTAATAGTTAGGTTACAGACAACTCAACTAGATACTTTTGATCAAAGAGCTTGATTTTTTCATCCCACTTTGAATGTGTGCAAATACCCACATCATTTAAAAGTGCTTTAACAATAATAAAGAAGAGATACAAAAAACAGAATGCATATTTTAAAGATCAGAGTTGATAAATATGACATGAAATGATTTCACCAAAATCACAAACACACCATTAGTTCAAACAATGCTTTAGCTATACATTTATTCATTTATATGTATACTCTCCACTTTTCTATGAAAACAATAATGATAATAATAATAACAATACCATATATACTTTTAGTTTTAAAAAGCAATAATAAATAAATACAACCAATAATAATGACAGTCAAAAAAAAACAAAAAAACCCCCATAAATAAATATAGTCATTGATTTCACAAAGCCTGCTGTCAGTCTACAACTATGGTAATATTAAGGCCAGTTTGAAGATTAGCACTTATATAACTATTTGTTAGACTTTTTCCTCCCAGACTTGGGAAATATGCAGCCTGTCCTTTCCACTATGCTTTCATACAACAGTTGTTTTGTGCCAAAGTTGGTATGGAGTAAATTAAACTGTTTTTATGATGCCTGCTTATGTTTGACATGCAGTCATGCAGAACGATTTTTTATGATGCTCCCTAATTATGTTTCCTTAACAACCTTAAAGCGGACTTGTTACTGTTCTACTTTCATTAATGTTGGTCCTTGACTTATCTACAAAGAAGAAATCTTACAAAACATCACTGTTATAGAGATGAAATGTTTAATAGAGCAGGAGATGGACAAAGTATTGAGTATATGAGCCAATGGACCCTTTTTTGCGCTCCTTCTCAAATATATTAAATTTAAAATATAAATAAATTGTTTACCAAGGCTTTCTAACATTGAGTAATTGTGACCTGTTTGAACTGATAGTGTGAAAATTGGGTTGCTGAAGCATTATAGAGTTCAACAAACAGTTCAATACAAATCTGGCATGAAGTGGCTTCCCAGTATTCCGTTAGCACAATAAATTTACCAAAAAGCTATGGATACCTACAAATAAAAGGCCCAGCGTGCTCTATAACTCAGGGACAAGGTAGGGCAATAATATTAATTATAGAATATATAGTTTGGTATGTTTGTAGACATGTGAGCTGGCAAGTGATTTTGGTGACATTGGCTCTCTACTTTCAATCAATATTTGAGAAACACTCAGCTTAAACCCCTGAATATCTGCACATCAGGAAATGCACAGAAAATGCTCTCCCTAGTGCCCACTGAAACTTTCAGGGTTATTCACAAAGCTGCCGAAGGCAGTCGAGTGAATAACCCAGCCAAAGTGAAGTGAGCCAAACGCTGTTTGGCTATTCACTTCTGGCTTGTAAGGCTGATTTCAGCCGTACATCGGCTAAAATCAGCCATACATCAGCTGCCTTCGGCTGCCTTCGGTCAGCCGAACATGCTCTGGAAGTTCTGCTGAGCTGAAGTGCAGAAGGACCTCGACTCAGCCGATCCAACATCTGGATCGGCTGAGCCGAACCTCCGGCAGGCTACTCGCTGCCGTTCGCCCCTATTCTCATAGGGGCCAAACGGCAGTGAGTGAATAGATGAATGCCACTGAGCGGCATTTAGCTTGGCTATTCTGCTCAGTACTTCTGAGGTACCAATCAGAATAGAAAAGAAGTGAAAAGAATGAGAAAAAAAGTTGCAAAATTATTTTACAAATGATAAAAAATAGGAAAATAATAAAAAAAAGATATATATATATTTTAAAGAAAAGAAAAAGAAATTACAAAAAAAGAAAAACAATTGGGTGGAGCTATTGTGAACAGCCCGTACAGCAGCCCTTCAGTTCGAAGGGCAGAGGTGGCTGAAGAGAGCCGAAGGATCAGCTGAAACTGCGCCTGGATCCTTCGGCTCTTTAGTGAATAACCCCCTTTGTGTCAAATCTGTACAAAAATGAAACCCTACTTCCCTTAAAGGTGCAGCACCCACCTGCTAATCAGTCTCACTTCAGGTCAGTGGCACCTTCCATGTCAAGCTGTATTTAATCTGTATCTCTATAGTGACAGAGCACTAGTCTGTCCCTTCTGTTACAATCCAGGAATGAGGACACACCAACACTGACTCCCCTTCTCAGGATATCTGTGCCTGCTATGACCTGCATGGGCACTCTTTTAGCATCACCTTTAATGGGGAAATAACCAGTATGTGTCCAAATGTGTCCTGTACCATGTCCCACTAGTAATCTGCTGTGGTTCTGAGAGAGACATTCTAGAGTCTTCTTACGAGTGTGCTTCCACATACTCTGGCTCATCACTAATCAGCAACCTGAAGCTGCTCCACAACCTCACCAGGGACATTGTCAGTATGGGTCACATTCAGTCATGGCAGACTGCATTAACACATTTTCAATATTTTAAGCATGTGGCTTTTCCTTTAACACATGCACATTTTCCTAAGTCTTTGAGAGAATACTCTCTATCTAATGGAATTGCCAAATTTTCTTCAGGGGTCACCGGTATCACATTTACATCAGCATTATGCTTTAAAAGCTCAGGTACACATGGAAAGTTTGTAACACATATTTGAATTAACTTACCCTTGCCTCCCCACTGTGCAGGGTACTTACAGAAGGAAGTTTCTTTTTGAGTACATAGTGTATCACTCAACCAGGCCTTTCCCACACTAAAGCAGGCAGTTTTACCGCAAGTCCCTCTAATGACAGTATTAGCAATCCCGGAATTTTCTCTTTAAAGAAAATGTCTTATCAGAGACTGTCGTAGGTGTCACATTTTTCATTCAAGAATGCTGGGGATGCAACAAATCTGTTGACTCCCCTTTTCTGGGACCTGCAAATCTACCCATAACACCACAGGGTGGAACAGTACCTTGCCAACCCCCCTCAAGGCTTAACAGGTTATTACCCATGGTTGCTAGGGGTCTGCAGACAATCACAAACTTGGCGGGCACCACCAGCTTGACAACTCCCCTCGGGCTTAACAGGTTATTTCCCATGGTTGCTAGGGGTCTGCAGACAATCACAAACTTGGCAGGCACCACCAGTAATGCACTTGCTTACTGTTCTCAAAAATGACTATTGCGCCCATTGCGCCACACATGTTACGTCACAGCGTGAGCAATAATTCTAGGGCCACCAATCACTGTTAATACTAAACTGATGAGCGGTAAACAGCTTTTAAAGTGTCTCCTCTGGTCAGTTTTGGATATTAGTAGTAGTAGTAGTTTTTTGTGATTTTGCCGCCGCTTGCAATTTTAAGGCTTGACATGTTTGGTGTCTATTTACCCAACGTGACCCCATCTTTTATATTTTACCCAAAAATTGGGTAATAATAAATGTTCCATAACATAACATAGGCAAAACTGTTTTTCGTTTTCAGCACTTTTTTAATATAGTAAAATCTAAAAATCCCAGTGGTGATTAAATACCACACAAAGAATGCTCTATCTGTTGGTATAAAATTAATTTCAGTACAGCATTGCATAACTGAATAAATGTCAGGCAAACCACCGCAGCGATGAATACTAAAAAATATATATATTTCGCAGAAAAAAGAAAGGGATATTATACAGACTCCATAGTATTTGAACACTTGGGGTAGATCGCATTAGCAAAAGGATATACAGCATGTAGTAATTCATCCCACAAATGGACATTAAAGTGTATATATTTCACAGACAGACTAAAGGAATATTGTACAGTTTCCATAGACCAGGGGTAGGCAACCTCGGCACTTCAGCTCTTGGACCTGTATGCCCCATGAGACATTGCAAGACTCGGTCAGCCAAAGGCATACTTTCCTGAGTCAGAGACATGATGGGATTTGTAGTTTCATCACACCTGGAGTGTCGGGGTTACCTACCCCTGCCATGGAGAGTATTTAAACATTCAGAGTAGGTCTCATTTTGAAAAAAACACACAGCATTTTGTTTTTCATCCATAAAATTGCAGATTGTAGTGTATTTATTTCCCTGAACAAGGAAGGAATAGTGTGCAGACTCCATGGACAGTATTTAAATACTTGGGGTAGGCCTAATTTTCAGGACACACAGCATACAGCTTTTCAGCTCAAAAATCTACAGTAGAATGAACTTTGAATTCATTTTTTTTCACTACGGTGCATGTGCATTATTTACTATTGACATTTTTTGTGAATGAGTAAAAAGGGGAGGGGATACTATGTACACCCTACTTATTCACGCCTAATATTAAGGGCATGTGGCCTGGTAAGGTTTAGAAGAAGAGGGGCGCACACTCACTGCCCCCCTTTTCTACCTAGCCTGGCTGCATGACTGGATAAAGGGCTGATGTAGATTTTTGGGTGGCCCCTATGCTATTTTTATGCTTATTTAATGACCCTCATGTATGATAAGGGTTTAAGATGGATTTTGAGGGGAATTTGAGGGGAGAGACCCATGCTATTTTATTTTATTGTTTTGTGTGTGAGGTCTTCCTCAAAACCCATACTAGACACTCACTGCCCCCACCTTTCCTGGTGTGCAAACTCCAAAGACAGTGGCTCACTTCACTTCAGATCGGTCATTCACTCGGCTGCCCTCGGCAGCTTGGTGAATAGACCCCTTGGTGTAGGCCACATTTTAAACAGGAAGGACACCGGTCAACTTTTAATATAGGAAACAGCGTTACATTGTTTTTACAGAGAGAAGGCTGAGAAATACTGTACTAACTACATTTAAAGTATTTAAGCACTTTTAAGAGGCCACATTTAAAAAAAGAGAGACACCAGAAAAAAAGCCAGCAGAATATTGTTCTGACTCAATGCACATTGTTTATGCACTTTTACAAGGCTGCAGTTTAAGGGGAGTCACCAGTGAGACCAATGAAATCATTGCTCTTGGTCCACTCTTCTTTGCTTCCAAATACAGCACAGTGCCCACAGTAGCATGACCAGTGCCCACACGGAGCCTTGTTAATGACTTTGCTGGTTTGCTGTGTGTGAAACAAAAGCACTTTTGGAAGGGGAGAATAGACTGACAGCAATAGTATGGGCATGGTTGATGGTGGCAAGGGAACATCATCAAACACAACCACGCCTGCACTGCAATGGGGTCAACCAACAACCAACCAGCACTAGAGCTGGCTTTGGATTGCAAAATGGCATTGTTATGTGTGTGATTACTTTAAAGCCTAAGTTTACCTTTTTGACCATGTTCCATGTTTCACCCATATTTAGTGTGCAACATGAAACATGGTCAAATTGTAACACCCTCCCACTTACCTGCATCTTGGGGTTCTTGTGTACCTTTTTGAATTTGGCGTGGCTGCAGCAGAGGGACACATACCGTTCTTCTCAATGGAATACAAGTGTAGTGACGTCAATGTCACTTGTTGCCCATTATTTATTTATTTATGACAGGTATTTATTAGTGGTGCACCGAAATGAAAATTTTAAACCAAAACTGAAAATAAAAAAATAGACCAAAACTGAAAATAATTTTTTTTCTAACCTTTTTAAATTTTTTTACAATATTTTTTTTATAAACTTTTAAACATTTTTAAAATGTATTTATTATCAATTATTTATTTTATAAAATATTTTTATTTTTTAACTTTACTGTTGGGGGCTACGGTGAAAACAGACCCCTGATATTTTCCTTTTTAAATAGAAAATGAGATTGAGGACACAGAGTCCACAATCTCTTTTTCTGCAGCCCATGTTATAAATGAACAGAAATCCTCTATGCTGAGTGTTTCTGTTCATTCATACATTGTGGATATAGTATGTTTACTATGTACACAATTATGAATGAACAGGAAGTGATGTAGATCAGTTCTTATTCATTCATAACTGGTACATAGTATCTCATACTATGTCCAGTTATTTACAAACAGTCAGCGATTACTGATCGCTGACTGCTTGTACCAATCTCCATCCTGACTCGCTGTCACAGGAGAGTGAGCGGGCAGTGCGGGGAGGAGAGCACGGCCTATTTTGACAGCTGACTCCTCCCCCTCACCTGTGACAGTGCACAGATGTCTCTGCCCCCACACCACTCTCCATCCTGATCGGTAAGAGGGGGCTGGGGGTGGGGGTGGCGAGGAGAGCCCGGCCTCCTGTAAAACTGCAGATGACAACGCTCTCCTGCCTCGCACTGTTTCACCTCCTCTGACAGTTTCTCTCCTCCCTGCTGGATGCTGTACTGTTTCAGAGGGGTCAAAGAGCAGCGCACGGTGGGAAGGAGAGAAACTAGGCATGCACCGCAATTTCGGCCAAAAGATGGCACTTTCGGCATTTTGCCAAAGGTGCCATTTTCGGCCAATATGCTTTGGCAGCTGACATTTGGGTGCTCCCCTAGTATTTCTATAGTGCCGACAATTTACACAGTGCACATTCCCATCAGTCCTGTCCTCAAGGAGCTTACAATCCAAGGTCCCTATCTTACATGCATACATACATGACCAATTTAGACAAGAGCCAATTAAACTACTAACATGTCTTTGGAGTGTGGAAGGAAACTGGAGTAACTTCATGCAAGCACAGAAAGAACACACTTACTCCTTGTAGATAGTGACCTGGCCGAGATTCAAACCGTGGACCCCAGTGCTGCAAGGCTACTCCACTGTAGATCGTTGACGTGGATGGGAGGAACAGTCAGCAGGAGCAGTTGCATTGCTTTATTGGCTCCTATGCAAAAATAATAAATGCACATTTTTTTCTTTTATAAAGAAATGTGCATTTACTATTTTTTTTCAAAAGGTGGAATTTCCCATTAAGTCTGACTGCTTGACCTAACTCATGGTTAGGCTTTGTTAGTCCATTCTTCAGAAACCTTTCCCATTCATGTTTACTGCCAAATCTGTCTTCTGTCTTTTGGTTTATTATGCCTGTACTAGGCTAGCAGGCTTTTCATTCCACCTATTGGATATTGCTCAATAATGCTGTGGATACTATTGTTAAACAAAAATAGACACATATGGAAACCCACCTTTTGACAGAGACCTATTAGGACTGTTTGAACTGTTTGCAACATTTACTTAACAAGGTGAAGCTAATCACATTAACTAATATTTTCAGCCATTTGTTCATGCACTTTTTTTTTAGCTATAGTGAAATGAAAGAAGAGATACTGTAGTTATCAGTGCAGTTAAAATTCCACTATAGAAAAACTGGCAATATATTTAGTGAGGTCACAGAAACTTAATAATATATCAACATGCTTTCTGCTTTTTTGGAATGGCTATGTCTTGTTTGATATAATTTCTAGAATATTGTAACAGCTGGTTAGACACAGTGCTTCATACTAGTGACTAAGAACTAAAAAGCACTGTGAATGTTTTAGCTGTAGATTATAGGGTCTACATTAAAATTGCAATACCCCCCTTTCTGTAAGCTTCTTAAACATAGCCAGCAGTTAAAAAACCTCCCCACATTTTAGGTACTTATATTTTATGGTTGTTAACACACTGGAATTCTTAAATAACCTTGCCTTTTGTTAATTTTCCAATTGTTTATAATCACCTGCTGGCTTTAGCCATGCTTGAATTGTACCAGAAACATATAAATGTTCTTTCAAAGGCAGCTTGGGAGGCAAACGTGTGGCTTGGTAAATTTAAAGACCTGAATCAACTAATTTCTACAGAGCTCTGCTAGTCAATGTTGCTGGAGCAGTTTGTTAAAATTAAAGACAACTACAAATACCATCTTTATTATAAAAAAGAAGAATGCAGAAAGTATTTTATATCTATGAAGGTAACTGACTCTCAGAAACAATCATATTAAGTTTTTTTAACTTTCATAAAACTGTAAAATTTGTTTTTCTATCATGAACATGTTCATAAATGTAAAATGATGATCATGCCAATTTAAATGTATTAAATGCCTTTGACGCATCACATTTCTCTTTGTAGAATGAGCTCAAAGGGGAACTGTTAGAGTGACATTTGTGTCTGTGCTGCTGGTCTATGCTTATTGGAGACCTCACACATATGGCCTTATTCAGTACACAATAATTAGTGTTCATTTCATTCCTAAAAACAAAATTTTCAGTGTTTGTGCTGTACTACTGTAAGTTCTAAGCAGATACTCATTTTTATTTTTTAGCTGACACATTATATGCAAAAGGCATCATTTAAAAAAACAACATTTTTTTAAAGGACAAGTCACACATGTTTTAAGAATTATTTAAAATTCAGTGAAGCAGAGCAATAAGTATCAATATATATGCCATTGTTTAGTTGTGTAATGCATTCGTTGTTAATGAGAAAATGTTGGATAAGTAACCAAAAATACTGTTTTTCAATTATGCATTTAAATTGGGTGTTTTGCGTCTGACATCAATTTGTGAAACATGTTTGATGATTGTTGAAGTCAGTGTTTCAGTTCAGGACTTGTTCCTATGGAGCAGTGTACATTGCATTTTAGGTTGCTTTTGCCATGCATTGCATTGCTTTGCATTTATTCTTGCATACAGATCAAAGTGAATGCATCTGAAGCATGTGCCTATCTCTAACTGATATAGAAATTGACCTTAGACCGATCTCAGAGTGAAGGTCTTAGATTCAAATCAAATGCAGAACTGGTGTCCACTACCCAGATCTGAAGTCCATTTCACTAACTTCAATGAACATTCAGATTGCATAGTGAACAGTTTCCAACTGCTTAGTAAATCAACTCCGATGTGTAATTAGTAGTAAACCAGAGCAGTTAGTCAAATTTCAAATCATGCTTGTTAGATAGTGAAATATAATTGGTTGCTGTGGGTTACTGGATGTTGCATATTGCTCATTGATTCTCTTTTTTTAAAGTACTTCAGAAATACCCTTTTGTTTTATACCTAGTTATTCTGTGTAAACTACAGTAATTAACAACAAAGAAATACTGAGAACAGAAAAGTGCTACTTCCTAAATAATAATATAGAGGGAAACAACTTCCAGAAATCTGTACTAGACTGAAAGTAATCTTGTACTTTTCTTAATGCAGGCCTTTGTTGATGCTCAGTATTATGTGTTAACGGTTCAATCTTTTGGTTTGAGTTACCGGTAAGGGGGGTACTTATCCAGGCCTTTTTGCACCTCCTTCATTGAGTGGGGTGCTTTGGCGAGTAAACTGGGCAGTTGTCATAAGTCAATGCCTCATACCTTGGGACAGAAGTGGTTGTGGGTTGGATTTCTGGTGGTTACTTACAAATATGAAGGGGTAATTGACTAAACTTTAACCAAGGAGGGAGACTAAAGCCTTTATGTCTTATTGCTCCTGTTGCATTCTTTTTTTCTCCCATTCCTTCTTAATATAAATTAATGTATACAGTATATGTATATAAATGGACAGTGGGATTGCACTGTAATGGCTGTGGGGAGGGGTGCAAACCTGGAAACAGAGGAACTAAAATGCCAGTTCTAGGTGGACTTACCAGTTACTGTGCATGGAAAAAAAATCTAGATACAAATTAATTTTTCCAATTTTTCAAAATTAACAAGATCCATATTGTTAAAATAAAATATGCTGTTGTAAGTCTGTACTCTTTTTAAAATGAATGTATCAGAGGGATTCAGAATTCTGATTGACCAAAAATAACAAATTCTTTGGTAACATGCCAGAAAATCTTGGCTTGAAAAAGGGCTGTTGTAACCTACAAGGGGTTCTCTGATCTGTATAATATGTTAATTGTCTGAAGTACTGCACTGTAATTATCATTCACCATCATCAACAGACATCTGCTACGAGATCCTTAATAGGCTAATAAACTAGAGGTTATAGAATTAAAGGGGTCAGAATGCCCTTTTGGCATCTTTTACATGCACTGTGCTCTTGTGGAAAAAAACAAAACCATAAAACATATTATGGACTAACAATGATTCAACACCACAGTCTTGGCACATACAAACTGTAATGACCTGTGTCGTCAATGCAGCTGCACTCCTGATCTATTTTTAACTCAATTCTATATTGTAACAGGAAAGGGGAATAGCTATATATCACAAATGAATTATTTGTGTTTGCCGAATAAACAAATACAGATACTTAGGATGTGGATGTCAGGTGTCACTCATACATTTCCATGAGAGTATTATTTAATTTAAAAGTCAGGTTTAAATACCCCCCCCCCCAGACACACACACATAATTCTACTTATGTGATCTTCACATTTTTTACCATATACTGTCTTCAATGTCTTCTCATTCTCTTTCTCTATGGTATAGGATTTACCTGTGTTCACGTATGAATTTTATGTCATAGTTGCAGAAACATTAAAGGAAATGTGTCACAAGACATGTAAAGGCCTGTCATTACTGATCTCTGTAAATATTAGTTTTCTGGATGTAATGCTGAATTTTAGGTTTCAATACACTCTGAGTCACTGATCTAGAACATGTATGCCTATCAGGGGTTCTGACTTTACTTGGTGCATGCTTGTTCCGGATTTGTTATTCAGAAAGTAGTGGTGCAAGAGTCACTAACATTCAACAAAGAAGGTGAGCATTAAAAGAATATAGAAATCATTTAAATTATGTTTTGCATGGTTTGAACACAGACATCACTGCTGAAGTTCCAACCACTGAGTCAGTGTGTTATCCAAGAGATGTATAGTACTATACGGCAGCTATTGCACACACGAAAACACTTGTATGTGTGGTTAAAGCGGACCTTTACCCATATCTTTAAAATAACAACAAACACACCTTTAGAAATGTTTAGTAATGACAATCTACAAACCCATACTTATAGATAATTGCAGGCTTTTTCTTCTTTGCATACCTTATATCTCTTTTCTTTCCCAGTCTTCTCACAGTGGCCATGTTTACAAAGGGCAGATTACTAGCTCTCCCTTTACTTCCTGGATTTCTGGCACATGTGACTAGACATATGACTAGGACATGTGACCATGCACATCATCTCAGGAGAGGAAAATGCCATTCCCTGAGATCTCGTGATATTGCAGATGAGATTTCCCAGCAATGCTCTACTAATGACAAGGCAATCCCAGTGTGCATTGCTTTGGCAAACAGAAGTCATTTTGCCCTTTCAAAGCAGAAAGTGAATGCTCTGTATGTGTAAGTATTTTAAAATCACAGCATTTTACACCTGACATGTCTATGTTATTATTAATCAACATACATAGAGGGATGCATTGGTAGAATTTGATTTTTGAGTTTAAAGGTCCCTTTTAAGTGCTGGGACACTGAAGACTGGAAAGGACAAAAGAAAAACAGGCATCCCTACCTATGTCAAACAATCATTTAAAGAAGAAATATTGACAGTATTAACATTAAAGCTGAACTCTAGATATAAATAACACACATTAATGTAGCTCTTTATTTATTAATGCATCCTTTAATCATTTTTTTAACCTCAACCTGTGTATGTACATGAATGTGGCTTGGCACCTCTTGGAGTCTCTCTACAGTAAAGCTCAGATTGTGGGAGGGCGAAGCAGCACAAGGAGCCAATCAGTTCACGTGTTGACAAGGAGCCTGCTGATAGGAGGAGAAAGAAGAGTGACAGAACAGAAACCAGAGTGACCTTTGCTGCTTAACTTTTACTGCCCAGTCACAGGCTAGGGGTGGGTCCATGACAACTTGGGCTTAGAGGAAATGTGTTGGATGATTTTGGTCATTATTCAACCAGGTAGAACTGTGATATCTAGCGAGGAAAAATAATACTGTGGAATACAGCTTTGGATTAAAATTGAGTATGGAAGCAAAAGCTGCCTTTTTATTTTATTTTTTAAAGGACTATTACTTTTTTATGTATCTATCAGGGGTTGGACTTTTTAAAGTATACATGTCTCTAGAACAAACATGATTTTCCTGCATTTATTCTTTCTTATTTTATCTTCTTTTTTATTTTCTCCTGTAATTTTGTATACGATGCATTTGTTTTTTCAATTTTTTTTAATTCTGTTGAATTCATAGAGCACGTTGCAGCTAAGAAACTTTATTGTAACTGAAAATTAAAATATTTAAATTGATCAATTGCAATATTGATTTCCTTGCTTTTCTGTAGATTGTTTCAGGTGCTTGATTCTCAGTTTGGATCCAATTATTTATTGAATCTTGGTGTGTTTCTTCCAGATCTGTGCCAAATTCGAGTCTGAGGGCAGCTGGTGTGCGTGTGCCTGGCACAGCGTTAATGCACTGATCAAGATGCATTGCATTGTGTCTTTTTTTGTTAGAACTTTATTGAAATGTCACAAATGACATTTCATTAAAGTGCCACCAAAGTCAGGAGTTAAATCTTAAAAATGCATTCAAGTACCTTCACTATTAACAAAAATGGACCTTATTAGTGTATCAATGGAACTGTATTTGTGTGTTTCCCATGGTCCCTGTGTGTTGTAAAGTAGCCACTGCTTCAAGCTCACTTCCGTGATGGACTACAATCTCACATTTAGTTTATTAATTTTTATTGAAATCATAGTCCATCACAGGAGGGAGCTTGGAGCGGTGGCTTGAATGCATTTTTAAGATTTAATTCCTGAGTTTAGTGTCACTTTAATTTTTATTAGCACATCGCAATGCAATGCGGTTGTACCGTGTCTCACTGTGGTGTGCTGAAAAAAAGTTCTGCATGCCATACTTTTTTTCAGTGCATACCACCACAATCTGGGGGTGTGTGAATCAAGATCAACTGGAACAAGGCAAATTGCCTTGTCTTGCATTGAGTCTGCGCTGGAAAAAATGCCCAGTGCAACTCTAATGCATTAAATGTGAACTTTGTGTAGGAGCTAAGACCAATCACTGCTGTCTCTATAGTTGTCCAGGGTGACTGGTCTTGTCTCCACCACCTACTGTAGTTTTCTGCAAGCAGTTTATGGTAGGTGGGGCCTGCTGGTTCCCTCCCACATCTCTGTTCTCTGTACAGGCTATGTACAGCACAGTGATAATGTCACAGCTACTTTAACAAGATAATAAATGGGTTTGCAAATGCATTTGGTGTTTACAGCGGGAATTTATATCCTTTAAAACTATAGAGGCGTATATTTAAATCAAAGTTCTGGTGTCCGGAGTTTAGTTTTAACTGTTTTCTAAACTATGTGAACATGGCAAAATGTTTGGTCAGAGTTTGTAGATTTTAAATCCTTTTATAAACTTATCATAAAATGTGAACATTTAGCACTTTTTGACAGCTGAAGTAGGCAGCATATAGATAACTTAAATAATTGCTGACCGATGTCTGATGATTTTTCAATTTTTCATAGAAGTATAACACTAGTGTGTTGTGCCCTATGTCCCAGTTTTAGAAAATAAATCATACATTTTAACAAACTGTATAGAGCTGATTGTAACCTTACTTGTCTGACTACATCATCCCTTGTACTGCCCATGTAAAAATCAAAGTATAGATCTAGTAGCTTGTCCTCTGTAAAAAGAAATCATAGAAACATCCTGCATATTTTGTACAACGCAACAATAAAGCATATACTGATAAAGAAGATTAAAGCATGTTTTGCTAATTTATCCTAATTATTTCACATAAAATAATTTCCTAAAATGGGCCTCTGTCAGAGATAGATGATTTGCAATTTCTTTGTAGAAAGCTTTTAAATTAGTTGAAATTTAATTAACAACCTCAATTTCATCCAATTGAAATCGCACAGTCCTGTAAGAAACTAAACGAAAAAGAAGAAATATTTGTGAGGAATAGATCTACACTTCATTTATGAAATACATATTTAGAAGGATGTTTGGAGATAGTATACAGTATGTTATACAGTATTAATAGATACATTGTGCACAAAGATATAACTGTGGCTTCCTGATTGGGGCGTCCTGAGGCCGGGTGCCACCCTGAGCGGAGACCGGGTTACACCCTGCCGTGATGTGATTGTGCATGCGCGTGACGTCACCATACGCGTGGACGATGACGACATCGCACATGCGCAGTCATGTAATTGATACCTGCCGGATGCCATCTTGGTGATGGACACCGGCAGAGAGGGGCCGTTCACCTGGCGGGATGAGGTATGTCACCGGGTCCCCTCCACTCTCCTGACACCGTCAGCCTCCCAGTCCATGACCGAGTGCCCAACTTTTTAGAGGGGGTGACACCAAAATGATTGTCCTTTTGGTGTCACCCCTCCAATGGTGTCACCTGGGTGTGGGCCACACCCCCCGCACCCTTCTTGTGACGCCCCTGATCCCTGTTTTTTTGTGTGAAAAGTTCTGTTTATTTCGTTTTGCATAGAATACAAGTTAACAGTTCCTCCTACAGCAGTAGGGGTACATACTTAGTTACAACCTTCATAACATACATAACTCCGCCTGCACCTCCTTAATAATACAGGCATCATCGGAGAGATCCGGCGCATCTATTACCCATTTCAACTTGCAAGGGAGTCTGTGAACACCCGCCGTGTCTGACAGGGCCTGGTACACCGTTGATAAAGGTTTCCGGACACACTCTCGTCTGAGCAGGGACTCAAGGGGCATAACAGTGAGAGAGCATTGCTGCCCCCCATCTGCGCCAGGAAGGCATGGTGCAGCTGGAAGTATCTAAACAGCTAGCTATTCGGAAGACTGTACTTCTCTTGTAACTCTGCAAAGGAGGCAAGTGAACCAGTCAAAGTCAGATCCCCCAATGTTCTAATCCCCCTCTCCGGCCAAATGTGAAAGTCAGGGATGTCTATCAAATGGCTCAGTTTCGGGTTGTTCTATAGAGGAGCATGCGGCGATACACAGGTATTGTTAGGGTAGAGAGATTTACAAACTTCGTCCCAAGCCCTAAGGGTCGCTCTCATGGGGGCCGTCAGGGGATAGGGCGCCCCTGCCCCCTATAGACCAACCCCAAGAGGGTGGCATAAGACCCCAGCAACACTGCCTTCGTTACCACTGCAGCATCTCCCTCCTCCGCAGTCAGCCAAAGGTGGGCCACTACCATCTGTCCCGCCAGGTAGTACTTCTTAAGGTTAGGCAAGGCCAGGCCCCCTTGAGTCCATGGCTCCTGGAGAAGACTAAGCTTCACCCGCAGAGTCCTGGAGTTCCATATAAAGGTTGAAAAGAGTCCATGCATCTGCCTAAAAAAAGCATTAGGGATATGCACAGGGGCATTGCGTAGGAAGTATAGCAGAACGGGGAGCCCCTTTATCTTGATGAGATTAGTGCGGCCAATGAGGGTCAGCATCCATGTAAATGCATCCATGCCTCTAGCCTGCGTTTAGTGGTCGGGAGTAAGGGAATTTCTGGCACGAGCGATGTCAGAATAGAGAAGAAAAAAAATTCCCATTCAAAAGCATTGAGAGTTTACTATTGGCTATTTCAATTTGCAATAGCCAATAGTAAACTAGCATTGTTCCCGAGATCATCCGCGTACAACGCTAGGCGTTCCTCCACCCCTCCCACTTGAATACCTGCAATGTGAAGGGAGGATCGGAGGGCCACCGCCAGGGGTTCCATTACCAGGGCAAACAATGCTGGAGACAATGGGCAACCCTGACGCGTGCCTCGCTCCACATCAAATGGTATAGAGAGTGTGTGACCGATTCAAGGCTGCCCTGGGTTTATTGTACAAGATACCTATCCATTGTTGGAATTGTGGTCCAAAACCCATAGCACATAGCACTCGGGCCATAAATCCCCAATCCACCGAATCAAATGCCTTGGCAATGTCCAGGGACACCAACGCTCTAGTGCTCTCTACGCATTGTGATAGGTGGACGTGAGTGAATACCCGCCGCAAATTGGTGTCCGTGGACTTGCCAGGCACAAACCCGGTCTGGTCGATATTCACTAGGGAGCCAATCACTCTGGGCAATCGAGTAGCTAGTATCTTAGTAAGGATTTTTAGGTCCATATTGAGAAGGGCAATGGGGGCGGTATGAGGAGCACATAAGGGGGTCCTTGCCTGGCTTGGGAAGGAGTACCACATGGGCATCCCAGAAGGAGTCCGGGAGCCCACCGGATTCCAGAGCAGATGCATATAAGTCCACGAAGTCTGGGTGCCAGTTGCTCAGCATACAGTTTGTACCATTCCCCAGGTATGCCATCCGGACCCGGTGATTTCCCGTTAGGGAATGAAGCAATGGCCGCCAGAACCTCGGGAGTCGACACCTCCGCATCCAGAGACTATCTATCAGCAGTACCCAAAGTCGGCAAGGATATGCCCCCCAATAGCCCACCAAGGCGATCTGAATCATAACGTGGGATTTCCAAGTAGAGGTGCTGGTAGTACCTGTTGAACTCCTGAAGGATGGCCCGAGGCTTAGTAACCCTGTCACCTCTCTCATCCAGAATACATGGGATAGTTGTTTGATTCCTCTGGTCTGTGACCAGGAGGGCCAAAAGTCTACCATTTTTATCACCCCTTTCAAAGAGTGATTCCCGGAGTTCCCGAAGGGAGCATCTAGTCATCTCCACATGGTGTAGATTGAGGGCCCTTCGCGCCACTCGCAGCGCCTCCAGAGATGTCTCCCCCGGGAAATCCGCGAAAGCCGCCGCACAGGCAGACTCCGCTCTCTGCAACTCCTCCAAGGCGGCATTAAATTCTATTCTGGAGGTCTTGATAGCCGACACATATTCCCCCCTTAAATTTGCCTTGAAGGCATCCCATACAATATTAGGTGAGGCTGTACCTTCATTCACGTCCCAGTAGCGGTCCATAGCAGGGATTATATAGTCTGAAACTGATTCCACACTCAGCCAGCTCGGCGATAGTCTCCAACACCCAGATCTCCCCAGACCTGGAAGCAGCAGGGAAATGGAGAGGGGGACATGGTCCGACAGTCCTCCGGGTAGGTAGGCAATCCCGGCAACCAGTTGAAGTAGCTCCCTGTTGCCGAAGGCCATATCTATACGGGCCGAGGAGCCATGGGTGTGAGAGAGATGAGAGTACGCCCGCTGCCCTGGATTTTTCCACCCCCAGATCTCCTCCAATCCGGCTGTGTCCGCCCAGGAGATCAGTTCTAATCCAGCGGGTCTGGCCACATTGGAGGAGTCTAGAGAGGAGTCCAATATGTTGTTGAAATCTCCTGCAATCAGGACAGGCAACGGAAGGAAATACGCCAGTTTATGAAAGACAGTGTAAAGGATCTGCACCTGGAAGGTGGGTGGAACATATACATTAACAACCGCAACCTGCATTGAATGCACATTTAGTATTAAAATGAGAAACCTGCCCCCAGGGTCTATGATGGTGTGAGTAACAGAGCAAGGAAGGGACCTGCTAACCAGACACTTCAGGTCTAGTAGACATGTTAAAGAGAACACCCTCCCGCCGCCCAGAGCACGAAAATGGCACACCCTCCCTCTGTCAAACAACCCCACAACCAACATTAAGAACTCCCTTGCTTGCTAGTAAAACAACAAAAATTTATATTTTTACACACTAGAAGCTTATACCCAAACCCCTGACCAATTGTCAGAACACCCCCAGTTAGAAGTGTCCCAGGGGATAAAAAACTCCCAAAAGTAAAAGAAAAAAAAAGGGTGACGGGCTAAACTAAAAAACAGCCAGTTCCAGGTGTGGTGAAGAAATCGTTGCCTCCTTATGGAAGTTAGGCAATCCGCATAAGATGTGGGACAGCGTCCGAGCCTTGAGAGGATTAGTAGTAGGAGACTTGAGCGAAGCAGCCCCACTCCCCGGTCTCCCCATAGCGGACTCCCGCTAGGTAGTGAGGTAAGTCGGGCTCACCTATCAGTCACAAAGGTAAGTGAGCCGGGTGGACCAGGTAACCGAACTAGGTAGAATGGATCTCCTCTATCGCAGTGCATCCAGCCAATCCCCCGCCTGAGCCGGGGTGTAAAACAAATGCACTTTGCCTGAATGCTGGATGCGGAGTCGACTCGGATAGAACATGCCATACTGTGTTCCCTTCTCCCGGAGTCTGCGTCTCACGTCCACGAACGACCTCCTTCGTTTCTGGATCTCTGCAGAGAAATCCGGGTAGAACCGGAGCTGCGCGTTACCACAGCACAGGTCAGGGGACTTGCAGGCCGCTGCCAGGACCCTGTCTCTGTAATTCAGGAGACGGGCCAAGAAGGGACGCGGGGGGGCCCTCGGGGGGCCCTCGTCTCAGCTGTAGTGAGGCGCGTGCGGATTTTATCTAGGTCATGACGGATCAGGGTGCATTCCGCAGACAGGTGATCGATCTTATGAAAAACAATATTGTGCCGAGCTAATAATCATACATATCTAATAAATTGAAACATATATAAATGAGTCACATATATGAGCCTTCAAACAATTGAGGCATAGAAAATATCTACACAAAGACAAAAAAGCCATATAGACAAAAAAAAGTCCAAAGGAAAAAACAAAAGCAAACAATGGTGATTGTGCAAAAAAAAATTCCTCAGATGATTTGCAGCCAATCTGCATATAACTCTCAGATAAGGATAATCACACAATGCAGGCAGACCTTCACCTCCACCCAGTGAGTGATGACATCAAGTGAGTGCTCACCTGGGGAGGTAGACCCACAGAGCTAGGTCAAATGCGCTTTTTCCCTTCTTAATGGGGGAAGGAAGCCCATGCACAGAAAAGGCGATAAGGTCTCCTCAAATCACAGGTACCAGTATAAATCCAGGTGGAAAGAGAAAAAGGACAAGAACATAGTGCGTAACGTCCAATAACATGCAATTTATTAAATAAAAAATGCGTACTTACAATGGTGTAAACAGTACAGGCTTTGGGTATTGCTGGATCAGACCAGCAGGGCAAATGGCAGCAAAGCGATAAAAAAACCTGTTCGTCCGGCTCAGCTCAGTGCAGTGACATCAGAAGCTCTGCCCTACGTACGTTACATCAAAACACGTGACTTCATCAGGGGTCTCATTAGGTGATTAGGTGATCGATCTTAGCTGTGAGGGTAACCTGGCACCCCTCGATTGCCGCCAGGATCGCGGAGGTCCCCGCTCCCCCCGGAGGTTGTGTCTCCTTTCCCCCAGAAGCAGGGATCCGTGATGGCTCCTCACTCACCCCCTCCACGCCATCTCCCTCCATGTCCAGCAGCGGCAGGAGAGGCCCAGGGACAAGCACAGGGGCATCCAAGATGGCGCCGGTCTTCCCTGCACCCGAGCCCTTCGCTTTCCTGGTGGATTTCCTCTGTGAATCAGCACGTCTGCGGGACTTGGCAGACATAGATCGTCTCCCGGGTGAGTCTTGCACAGGATAGAGGACCGAGTACGGCCAGATCATGCGGTAGGCCCCCTGATCCTGGGAAATTTAATAGGGAAGATTTACTTAAGGAGTAGAGAACGTTCCCTTAGCTTAGTGAATAAGCAGAAGCCGTGTTTACCACAAACATACCCATCCATTTGCTAGGCTAAATCCTACTTTTCTTTCCTTGCAAAGAAATGAGTACCCAGAGTGAGGGCTAGTTCACACCAAGGCGTTCCAGGAGCAGAGCAGAGCAGTTACAGACCGGATCAAAACTGCGTCCAATGTATTCCAATGGTATTATGGGCTCTAGTTCACACTGCAGTGTTCAGTTCCAGAGCATGTAAAAAAACTGCATTAAGCCCTATTTTACCTGCTCTGGAATGCATGCAAACGCATCAAAAATGCACGTAAATGCCCTGGAACGCACTGAAAGCCCATTTTAAACAAAAAAAAATATATATATAAACGGCCCGGAACGCACTAAAAACACAGCAAAAACACGCTATAACACACTTAGTGCAGACACTCATGCAGATCTGGGCTGCATTTGGTGTGAACAAGCCCTGAACATAACTTTATTGTATTTACTAAGCTAAGTGAACATTCTCTACTCCTAATCAACACCAATGGTTTTTGTAATTATCTTTTACAGAGCCAAAGAAAACTAACTACTTTCAAATGTTCCAGATCAGAACACTACATGGGTGCAGGTGTGGTGTATCTCCTTGTAGGGAGGGGACTGAAGATCACCTCCTGGTGATTGAAGTTGTTAAGCCAGTTAGGCAGCTCCAGAGGCCAAACAGCTTAGCAGGGACGGTACCCAGAGGATTTTTCTCATCCCACCGGTATCCATCTCAAACTTCCACGAGGTGCCAGGTTCAAGCTGCGAGGGTTGCCACCACTCCAGAGACCTGTGGGACACAGGTGCTCTATGTTCAGGAGGGCTCTATTAGTCCTGTATATTTTAGGTCTTCTGTAAATAGACTGCCAGCCTGCAGCCCTGTGGCAAACTAATCAAATTCTCATGCATAGGACTTTAGCACAGCACACACTACACTGAGCCTTATTATTAAAGCTAAATTGTTTCCCAATAAATATTGGGAAATTCTGGAATTATGTGAGAAAAAAAGTAGCCTGACCAGTAGCCCTATTACATCATACACTTATTGGAAGGGGATATATCTACCTTCTGTCTCCCATTATGTTCTGTACTGTTACAGGATATATCTGGAGCCAATGGAATGGCTATAGGTATAACAAAAGATAACAAATACATAAATATAGTAATGCTACTAAATGCTAAAGCTTACACTGGTTCAAACTTCAAATTGGTTTATAGTCTGTAGTAATAACTTCTCACTTGTGATTCTGCCTTGGTGAACCAACCTTTCCCTTGTTACTATTTTTTTAATTTTATTTCCAGTATTACTACAGACTGCCTGTGATCTCCAATGTATTATCAAATGTGAAGCAACATTCCTTGCAATTTTAAGGAATCTTTTCTAACCACCATGTGCTATAGTCTATTTACTTTTGTGCAAAACAAAAGATAGCAAACTGAGTCACTGTCTGCAAAGTGGAAGTAACAAGAATTCTGACTTCAATACACAGTCACGATGACTACTGTTTGGCACTTGCAAACAATTTCACAAACATTTCACAATTTTTGGTTAGGTAACATGAAATATTTAATTTAATCATTTGTATTATTCATTTGAGCCAGCCGGTGAAGCTTTTGGCTCTGTTGCATATGTCTTCTCTGTCTCCTTTGTTTGTTACTGTATGAGCCTTTTTATTAAACTTAATAGCTGAAGCTGATTTTACACATGAGTAAGATTGCTTGAGCTTAAAAAGATTGACTATAATAAAATAATAAAATAGATACCAGTAACGCTGGTGTGTTATAATTTTCTCAATAAGTATATGTATAAAGTCACTCGCACTCCAAGAGAATTTCAAGTCAAAAACAGTTTATTGACTCGATTGCGATCACATCATATAGCGATAACATCATATAGCGACGTTTCGGAACAACAGCGGTTCCTTCTTCAGGCAAACAGAATGCTTGCCTGAAGAAGGAACCTCTGTTGTTTCCGAAACATCGCTATATGATGTGATCGCAATCGAGTCAATAAACCGTTTTTGACTTTAAATTCTCTTGGAGTGCGAGTGACTTTATACATATACTTATTGAGAAAATTATAACACACCAGGGTTTTTTTCATAAAATAATACACTGTAAAGTTTATCAGTTGTGTATTTTTAATAGAAGCTGCCTATTAAAGTCCACTAAACGTGTTTAACTAGTCGTATGTTGATTTCTTGATTAAAAACTTACTGGTGTCTCTCTGTCACTTTTCAAAATGTGGCCTAAAAGTAATTAAATACAGTGCATGGAGTCAGGACATTATTTTGCTGTTTTTTTTGCATAAAAGAATACAGTCTATTTTTGTTTTTTTCTTAAAGCTGTCTGGTACCTCTCCCCTTAAAAATGCAGCCTGGTAAAGTAATGTAATACTGTGTATGGAGCCAGTATAATATTTAAATATTTTTTCTGGGAAATACTACAATCTAATGTTGATTTCTTGATTGAAAGCATGCATGGAGTGCTGGATTAATAGACTGCAATATAAATGTCTTTAATTAAAAACTGTCTGGTATCTCTCATTTTCAAAAAGTGGCCTAATTACAGTAAGTGCTTAAATATTGTGAATGGAGTCAGTACAATATTTTGCTGTCTTTTTTTGTGTAAAGTAATATAATCTAATGTTGATTTTTTTTGTTTACTAAAAGTTGTCTGGTGTCTCCCTATATTAATAAGTGGCCTTGTTAATATGCTTAAATATTGTGAATAGAGTTAGTATGATATTTTGCTTGCTTTTTTTGTAAAATAATACACCCTAATTATATTTTTTAAATAAAAAGTTGGTAAAATTGCTTAAACTATGTATGAACTATGTATGTATGAAGTCAGTACAAAAAGTTGCTGTTTTTTTGTGTAAAACAATACAGTTGTTGCATATTGCAAAATTAAATGCATATCTAAGGAAAAATGAAAAAAATGCCTACTTTTAGAAAAACATTGTATGATTGTGTAGAAAATCCCCTCTTTAGTTCTTCTAATGCTGCTTGTCAGCTCCTCCCCTGCCAGAAGCTCAATTTGTGGGTGTTCCTATTCTTGTGCTCAGTTGCTACTGCCCCTTGTGCTGATGTCATTCATTCCTGCTTTATGAGCTGCACGTTTTGTTGAATATCATACAACACTGTGCTGTTGGCAGTCATCTTATGTGTTTTACTGCGAAACAGAGGCAAGAGCTGCTACACCCCTCCCCCCTGCATTGGCATACCAAGGAAACTCAGGCAGAGCTCAGTTTCTTCTGTCCCTTCTGTTGTCAGTTTGTAGGTCTTTTCCAGGTAGTCACTATGACAGTGAAAAAAAGGCAGAACAAAGAAGGGTATGGAAACAGAGGGAGAGATATAGATGACAGAGCCAAGGAGTAGATATAAATAATGTGTTCTCTGAACTATGTTGTGTGAAATGAATAGCAAAGAAGACTGGGGAACAAAGAAGGTCTGAACTGTGCAGCAGAGAAAACAACTGTGTATTGGATTGTGTGATGAGTGGGAACAGACACAGGGTGAGAGGTTTAGATTGAGAAAATAATGCTTATAGTCATGGGCAAGTGCCTGGTGCATTTATCTCCTACAGAGCAGCATGGTCAGACAGCACATGTGGAAGGGGTGAGCTGTTGACCATGCTAGCTCTAGATCTATTGCACCAATCCAAACAGTAGACAGTGCTACCTACACCTTGTACCCTGGGGGATAGGACGAGGAAACATATTTATGATGAGACCCCTAAATACTGTGCATGGAGTCAGTGCAATATTTTGCTAGCTTTTTTGTAAAATTATACACTGTATTGCTGAATTATTGCTTACAAACTGAATGGCGTCTTCCCAAATTGAGGGCTAGTAAAATTGCTTGAATATTGTGCATAGTCAGTACAATATTTCTGGGTTTTTTGTGTGTGAAATATTGCACTCTAATTTTAATTTCTAGATCAAATCCTGCCTGGTGTCTCCCACTAAACCTTCAGCCTTCTGAAGCTGCTTACTTACTGTGGAAGGAGTCCATACAATATTTCTGTAATTTGTCTCAGAAATAAAAAAACTTTAATTTCAGAATAAAACCCGCATTGTCTCATAATGCACAATATTTCCGGAGGTGATCTTTGAAATAATACACTCTAATTTGTTTTCCATGGTAAAAACTGTCTCGTCTCTGACTCCTACTTTGCAGCTCAAAAAGCTGCTGACATTGACTCCAGCCACTGTACTATACATGTGGCTATTGTCTCAGAAATATGGCAGTCTAATTTTTGTATCAGGATAAAAACTGCCTTGTCTCTGGAATGTTGGTTGTGGTTTTAAGACAACACAGTGTGGTACTGTGAAAAAAAGATAACAAACTATAATGTAAAAATGTTTTGATGCTGGAAAATTGCTATGCAGTTTAGAGCTTTAGCTTTATATTGTTTCTCAATCCCTTGCCTTTTAGACTTAAAAAAGGCAAGAATAGAATTCCAAGGCTTGCCTCCCATAGACTACAAAGGGATTCTGATATAAACTCCCAATTTTTGGACATTGCAACAGGTTTGATAAACAACCCACAATTGAAAACTTAAGTATTTGTATTTTTTGTTCTTATTTTTTGTGATTTTTTTGCTATGATTAAGGTCCCTTGGAGGACTGAAACATGTTAGCACCCTTTGTAGCTGTTTTTATGCCTTCTCAATAAAGGAACACCATTAAGAGGATTCCTATGAGTGCCAGCTCTTTTCCACATCATTTTGTTGCTTGGGTTAAGCAGAGCGGCTTTATTCTTGCATTGCAGGCTGCTCCATGTAGCAAATTACAACATCCCCCTAAATATTTTTAACTGAGAACCTTTTAAATATGTATTTAGAGTGATATTTGTGTGAGAACATTTTTTCTGATTCTCCATTACAAAATATAACACTTTACCTTACGTTTGCTGACCCTATAAAAGAGCATAGCAGGAATTTTGTTTCAAACATATTGTAAAAATTATGAACAGAGAGGATTGTATAATATAAGTACAATAGGACATTGCCCGGACCAAGTTATCTCTGTAATTTAGATCTTTCAATGATAATTAAATTTTTAGATACTTGTTGTATTTGACATTTTGTTTTATAATATCTACTGTTCATGTATTTTAGCCATAAAGGTGATTTAATTGTATATTGCAAGTGGGCTTTAATAAACAATATGTATTTCTGTATATAGGGAAATGTTTGATTCATTAATGTTGTGTCACTTCACTTGTTTATGGAAATGTAGCTGCAGAAGCCCTTAAGCTGATAAATTATAACACGCAGTCAAAAATGCTTTTGCTGCCAAAAACGTGCCACATGATGGATGTAATTCTTAGCCCTCAGGGTCACATACTGATGCACTTGTTTTAGGTGTCAGAATACAGCAAACTCCTAATTAAAGGTTTATCTTTGTTTAGCTAAGATCAATGTAAACTTTATACACAATAGCTTGATAAAATAGAATTAAAAGTTGGACTCCAGTGCAAGAGGAGTGAAAAATGAATGTAAATCTAGCTGTGGATTATGCAGATCCCAGATATTTATAGTGTTGGAGCTCTACAAACTTTCACACGGTTCACAGATGTGGGCAGCTGTTAGGCTCAGCCATGTGTACTCATAAGTACAAGAAGTTGTCTTAAAGTTAAATCCACTTGCTGCAGACAAGTTGTGTTTAGAAAGACACATCAATGAGTCACAAACTCTCAAACGCATCAGAGCTCGTCAGGATGGTTAATCAATGTGCTTTTTCCACTTTGACACTCACTTATCTTATTTGGCAACCTCTCAAAACAGCAAGCTGTTCCACTCCTTCTAATATGTTTATCTCCTTCAATGATGTCAGCAGACCTAAGTAAATCTAATATTCGTGTGGACTTAGATTGGCTGGCATTCTTTGATTGTGAGTCTGAATTCAATATCACCAAGCCAGCTGCTTCCTTTTGATAGAAGAATCAGTCTCCACTTAGTGTGTTTTTCTGTGTTCAGATATATTTGTCTTTTCAGTTTTTTTTATTTCTGAGTTTTTTGTTAGCAATTAACTGAGCTTAGTTTCCATTTCTTTTTCCTTCATGTACTATTTGTAGCAGAGCTGATCTTAGTTGTGGACACATGGTACAATGCCGCAGCCAATAATACAATTTATTTCACTAAATACTTGATATCACTCCTCCTTACCTAAGCTCTAGTAATCTAGGGAATTCCCCCTATTTAATGATACACCAACTGCAAAACTGTTTGAGTAACTCTGCACCAAAGGTTGTTGTGGCTTCTGTCTCTGGCCACTAGGTGCATATGCCATGCCAGGACTCGCTCACGCTGTCTATTACCAAAGTCCAAGAGAAATAGCACTCTGACAATTCCAGCATTTAGTGTGACATCTTTATTATTCCCGGTAAGCTTGAAAAAAAAGCACACCTTGGACATTCTTTGTTTACATGTTTCACATGGGTATGGCCTTAATCTCAAGCTCTACAATTCTTCTGGCCATTCCTGTGATGTCATGAGTCCTTCATCTTCTTGTATGGCAATGGCAGTGGGCAGTCCCTTCACATAATGACATTAGGCTGCATGACAAAATACCCTTAGGGGGCAGGTTTATGATACCAAAGGAAGCACCTGTTATTTTGGGACATTGTAGGTTTATATTAGCCCAGAAGCAAGTTGATCATTTCAGAGGGATTGCCATGCTGTCTTTGGCTCCTAGCTCATCAATCATTGGCCCTATGATGATAAACATAGAGAAATGCCTGGTACACTGGGCTGAAATGTCTAAAGTGGGAAAGTATACTTTTTTGTTATTAAAAAAAATGTAACCTGCGACCTTATCATCTGAAAATGCTAGTAACCTGGCTGTCATTGTGACCTTCTTGTTTTGATGCTATAATAAACTATTGATCTAGAACAGACATGGAGATGAAGACTTTTGGCTTTCTTCGACCTTTCTGATTTTCATACGGTACTTGTTCCAGGCTAGTGACTCACACTGTACTGAAGATAATGAGCCGTGAAAACTGCCAGGTATTTAGTATTTTCAGAAATGAAAGCTCATGTATTTCTCTTGCCACAATATAATTGAGGGATATGATGATAACCTAATATAGACTTGATAATCATATCTAAGCTCTATAACATAAATAAAATTGTGATATGCTGCCAAGAAAAATGTGCAATATAATCTATACAGATCCTTACTACTGCAAACAACAGCACAAAAGACAAATATTAACAAGAAAATACAAAATAATACACACTAGGAATATTTGCCAGTTCTTGCAATGAGCATTCTTACATTTAGTAATGATTACATTGACATTTAAAGCTCATTACTGAATTTTAACATGCTAAAAATAGAACATTTTCATAATATTTTGATTTCATTCCTTAGATAGTGGCAGCACGGGGAACAGATTTAGAAAGATAGAAAATGGGAAATTAAAATGGGCATCAGAGCAGCTTCCTCTACTTCTCCTAAGGTGATGGGCATTATTCTAGGACTGAGAGGTGCTCAAATAATTATGAATAACTACCGGTTAGACCTGGAGTACTTTGACCCCAGCCCGTGGGCCTCACCATTTTTTACTCAGTTGTTGCAATTGTGGACATTATCATGCCATGCCAGGTATATGAACTGGTGTTCCTACTCACAAAAGGTAGGAATATATGTGTATGAACAGTATGTGCCATGTGTACTCATGGTTACAATGAAATTAGAGGACTGAAATATCAATTTTTGTACTTGTGAAATCTACAGTCTTGCTCCCCTTCCTAGCAAAATAGCATGGGCGTGGATACAGATATTCTCATTCTTACTACATAAATTAACCTGATAAATCTTTTTCATTATAGAAAATATCTTTAGGAAATAATGTTTTACTTTATCTTTTTTAAAATATGCACCCATTTTTTACACGTGGTAATAGAATATTGTTATTTTTCCAGGATAACACACATTGATTTATAACCTATATGTATCAGTAAAAGTGAAGGTTTTAATTTCCCTGATATTTCAGCTAAAATTGGGAAATGTTGGCAAAATTCATTGGAGTCAAAGAAGAAGGTTAAAAAAAAGGTGCTTTTGGTGGTTCTTAAGGGTGCTATGGACTTGCAACTATTCTGAGCTTGTTCCTGTGCAACAAACAGCCCCTTATTAGCCTTATTATTTAACTTTTTTGGTAAAAGGATAAAAAAAGACATTTAAAAAAATGTAAAACTACAATACACAAATAAGGATCAAATGTATAAAAATGAACAAAACACAAATACAAAGAACACCAGATTAAATACATTGAACTACCCAAAATTCACACCCCTCAGAAAGAAAAAAACCCCACATGCAACACAGGTATCACACAGTGAAAGAAATTGGGATCTTTTGAGACTTTTTGCTGAATTGCTGAATATTGCGGAATTGTAACAAAATAATTTCACTAAAAACATTCTGCTTATCCACAGTAACCCAGCACAATATTTGTTAATGTAGAGTCTTGTACATTAACAGAAAAGGACAATATGAAGCTTTATTATTTATTTAGCGTGATTACTGACATTCTCTTTCATCTGTGGATGATAAGCATTAATAGCTTTTGAATATATAATTTGCATTATGTGAAAAGGAGGCATGAGTGACTAGCACTGTAAAAGTATTATACTGTGTTTTCATTTTCTCCAACACACCAGGGAATTTTAATTCACAGGTTTTGTTAACTGAATACCGGACATTTAAATCCTCTTTCTGTCCGTGGTGCCAGATTGTTTTTAATTTTGCTTTTACCTTTCACTTCTCTAAGTGCTCAGTGACAGCCCGTAGAGGTTCCACCATAATCCACCTTTATCCATTAACAGACACTCAATCACTAAAGTGCTTACCAGACTAAACATATTTATCCAACCAAAAATCACATTTTACAATAAGAATTTGCCAATCAGACCGCAGCTATTAAAAGGCCACTGCTTTAAGGGGATTTTGGTGTTTGTGTTGTGAAGAGCCTGCTTACCTCCAACAAACCACTAAACCAAATTAACATAGCTGTATCCTCATAAAAGAAACCAGATATCCTGTTGTGAAAATAGAGAGCTAGGAAGGATAAGACTTATTTGATGGTTAACTGTGGCAGAGAAACACAATTATTGTACAATTCTTAAAAATGACTACAAAATATAAACACTTGTATGTCCCTAATTTCGAGATTTTACTGAAAAACGGCTTCATCAGTTGGCTACAAAAGACACCCTTGGCTCCAATATTCTATGCATTTTCTTAAACTTTACATAATTTTAAGAATTGCATGTAAATTACAGTACAGCTCAACTCAAGTACAGACAAACTTTGTTTTTGGTTTTAGGGTGAGAAGGTTCAGAACCATTGTCACAGTTATAGTTATATCTATGTCCCCATTGGGTAGATTATCCTCACTTCCTGTCTTAGTGAGACTTGCAAGCTTATTTACAAAAGGGTAAATAGTTTGGAAAAGGCAGGAGAAGTGAACAATCTAGGACAGGGGTGCCCAAAAGGTCGATCGCGATCTACCAGTCGCTCGCAAAGCTAATACTGGTAGATCGCGGGCCGACTCCCAGTCCTGATCTCACTCCTGCTCTGCTAGTGCGGCTGAATGTGTCAGATGCCGAAGCATGCAACACATTCGGCCCGCCCCTCTGTGCCTGCAGTGTCCATCACATTTTGCGCAGAAACATTTAGTGAATAGACCTGTTGCTCTCACCCTTACACGCATGGTGCTTCTGGGACATGAAATCGGGGAAATCTTCCCAGTGGACGCACAGTATATTGAAAAAAAACACATGGGGGTCTATTCACGAAGCAGCCGAAGGATCTAGCCGTAGCTTCGGCCGATCCTTCGGCTAGCTTCGGCCCCAGGACCCCTTCGGTTCAGTAGCACCGAAGGGCTGCTGTATGGGCTATTCACAATAGCCTGTACAGTTCTTGAACTTGGCCGAGCGGCTCAAATCCAATCATTTTCTATTTTATTTTTTCTACTTTTCTAACTGTTTTTCTATTTGGCTATTCACTCACTGCTGTTCGGCATCTATGAGAATAGGCCGAACAGCAGCGAGTAGCCTGCCGGAGGTTCGGTTTGGCGATCCAGATGTTGGATCGGCTGAGTCGAACTCCTTCTGCACTTCGAGTCGGCCGAACATCGCTGAGCATGTTCGGTCGACCCGAAGCCACACGAAGCAAGCCGATGTACGGCTGATTTCAGCCGATATACGGCTGAAATCAGCCGTACAAGTTTGAAGTGAACAGCCGAACAGCATTCGGCTCACTTCGGGTCGGTTATTCACTCGGCTGCCTACGGCAGCTTAGTGAATAGACCCCTTAGTTTTAGTAACACCTTCCTTCATGCACATCACAACACATTCTCCTCACCACATTGCTGCACATTTTTCCCTATTGTCTGCATTAGCTTCTATCAAAGTTCTTTCGCACTATCTGCATTACTGGATACCTTTATTTTCCTTGATTAAGGTGTATTTGTGACACGCACTCACGACCCTTTGGTAACACAATTATTTTATACATATATTTATACACATGCTTTTTATGATTGCCTGACACGGAGGTGATATCAATCTGATCCTTACCGTTATCGAATTTCCTGAAGGGCGTTTAGCGCTGTACCTTTTGTTGCATCATTATTCTGGGGGCATTTAGCCTGAGTTTAGCAGCTTTACTTTTTCCTTCGGTTTTTAGAAAAGAATTTGTGCAGTTTTAGTTCCGGGGTCATATTGTTATTTTTAATTTGGTTCTGGCACTTTTACACTATTACTATTTCCATTAGCGCAAGTTCGTGTGAATTACTGTATCCACCTCTTGTCTATTTTATGTTCTCTGCTTCTCCATCTACAATATTACTCAATTTACAAAGTTAACGCACCAAGATAGGGATACTCAATTTAAAAAAAGTGGCAATTATTTTGAGTTAAGTAAAATGAGATTTGAAGTTTACAGTCATATAGATAAAATAAAAATACTTATTTTAGTGTTAAATCTTTGTGAATTGAGCCTAATGTCTTCTTCCAGTTACCCTGTTCACCTACACTAAAGTAAATATGCCCTTACTACAAATACACAACATTGATCTGTATCCTTTGTAGCTGCTTCCCCAAATTACCAATATGTTAAACAATATATAAAATAAAGGCAACCCCTATGATATAACAATGTATACCAAAGAATGAAAATAAAAGTAAGTATATGCAAAAAAACAAATGAATAAATATATACACAATTTTGTATATAAGAAACATTCAAAATATAAATGTACATAACATGAGAATAAATAATTGGTGGTAAATAAAGTTCCAGATAAATCCTCCATTTGAAGTGATGAAAAAATTCATTCGTAGCACATCCACAACACGTCCACATGCCAGTGCAGCCCTCCACCTTTGGGAAGATAACTGACAGGAGGAATTGATCTCCAAGTTATAAGTAGCTGAGTGAGTGAGTGGATAACATTTCCTCACAATTAATCCTCATGTGAGACTATTAATTTTTATTTACCACTAAGAATTATTTATTTATTCTCATGTAATGGACATTTATATTTTGAATGTGTCTTATATATGAAATGTGTATATTTATCATATGTATTTGCTTATGTGTATATATTTACACTTGATTCCATTCTTTGATATACATTGGCACTGCCTTTATTTTGTTCCATAGTTTATCAGCCATACTATAACCTCATAAATCCTCTTGCACATTATGCCCACCGTAATAAACTTCACAATCTTCTGCACATTCTGCACACTGTCATACTTTCTGCAATCTTCTCCTACTTATTTTGCTTGCTGTCAAACCCTCTCACCCTTCTCCTGCAAATACTGCCCGGTGTCAAAGCTTCTGCAATTCTTTTCTACTCATATTGCTCAATGTCATACCCTCCATGCTCATCTTTTCTGCACACTGCCTTCTGTCAAAACCTGCATTCCTCTCCTGCACATACTACCCTTTGGTAAATCCTGCAGCGATCCTCTCCTGTGCAAACTGCTTATTCTCTTATCCCTTCTACTCCTCTTCTGCAGATAATGCACACTGTTATATCCTCCAGCACTCATTTTCTGTAGATATCGTCCACCCTTATATCCTTTAAAATATCTTACATACAGATACTGCCCACTATTCTACCCTTCAGCACTCTTCTCCCGCAGATGCTGTTTAATATCATATCCTGCAGTACTTCTAAACAGCAGATACTGCCCCCTGATTTATCCTCCAGTACTCCTCTTCTGCAGGCACTTCTCACTGTTATTCCCACTTGTACACATTTTCAATAATACAAATTGTTATACCCTGTGGCACTCCTTTTCTGTGCATATTGCCTACTGGCATACCTTTCAACACATGTTACCTGCATATACTGCCCACTTTTATACTCTACAGCAATGTTGGTCTGCAGGTACCATTCACAGTTATAGATTATCAGAGATATTGATCTTCAGTGAGCAATCATTGAACAGACAAATTATAATCAGCAGTCATTATTATGGTCAGGATCCATTCTATAATCATATTGTTAAGGTAGTGATTGCACCGATGTGGACCCTCCCTCTCATCACACTGGAAGAGGGAGGACCTGGGTGATGGATCAGGATCCTACTTGAACTAATAAGACCTGCGAATAGGGTCAGGACTTGCCATAATATGAGGATGGTACCACATGAGAGTAGGTCACAGGGAATCAAAGTCTAAGAGCCATCCAGTATGCACTCTGGACAGCTAAGTTTAGAGCTTCATTGTGACCTCAGGTCATGATCCCCAGGTTCACCCTGCCCTAAGAAACCACACCGGACCATGACTTAAGAAGACACTAAAAGCTGATCTGGAGTGGATAAGTGAACTATGGGTAACAGTGAAGCGGAATAGGTCACCAGGTAACAGTCTAGAGGTCATTGTAGGTGGCAGACATGGAAAACCAAGATATGAGCCAAAGCACATCAGTTAGCTTGTGAAAGCAATGCTCGGGCACCATGCTGGAAGCTGAAATAAGTTTGAATGTGCTGACAAGGGAAGAAGACTGCACTCATTGGTTGCAGCCATAAGAGGAAGAAGACTGGTGTACCAGGGATTGGAAGAAGGCCACTCTGATTGGTTGCAGCTGAGACTCCCTGCAACACCCAGAAGCCATGCTTATTGGACGCAGCTGGGACACTCCAGGTAAAACCTGTAAGTGTGTGGGGGCACACAACATAGAAGCAGATGTGTCACTGGAACATGGATGGTAAGTAGTGCTGACACATATTCATACTTACATTTCTCAATCTTCTTTGAAAATAGCAATATCAGCTTTCTTACAAAGGGCTATCCCAACTATAAAAATGAACCTCTGTACTAAGAACACAACAGTCTCTTACCAAAGGGCACTTACAGACAGGGCCGGACTGGGACTAAAAATAGGCCCGGGCATTTTAGACTGAGCAGCCCAATCACGTGACCACCAACAGGCCCCACCCCTCACAACAGTCGCATTGTGGAATCTGGCCTTGGGGCGGCAGGGAGAGTAAATCCCTGACCATACACATACCTTGTTCTTGCAGTCTTCTCTTCCTTAGCAGGGGGGGGGGAGGGGTGGCATTTACATATGAATGAGTCGCGATATTTACATATGAATAGGTCGCGGCTTATTGGTATGCAAATTACCGCTGCCCATTCATATGTTAATATCTCGGCCGGTACCGGGACAGTGCAGGCTGCAGGAACAGCACCAGCAAGCTCCGGAAAGAGCAAAGAGTAGAGAGAGCTAGGGGAGGAGGTGTTTTTCTGGCCTCCCACACCAGCGCCCTCTAGTGTCTACTGTGTGGTAGTGCCGGCTCTGCTCGCTACCACACAGTAGACACTGCTCTGCACAGAGCCGGCCATCGGGCATAGAGGACCGGCCCGAACACAATCAGGTCAATTGTGTTCGGCCCGGCCCACCGGGCAAGTGCCCGGTTTGCCCTATGGCCAGTCCGGTCCTTAGGGTTGCCACCTTTTCTTCAAGCAAAACCCGAACACTCTAGCGACTCACTGACATTTTTGGGGGAGAATGAGTCACAGCTTATTCATATGTAAATTGTGCCACCTATTCATATGTAAATATCACAGTTGAGACTATTTTTAGTGGGGGGCCAGTAGCCCCTATATCAATTTTGGTTGCCCCTGTCTGCCTGACATCTTCTGTCCGGGTTTCTGCTGCCATGAAACCCAAACACAGCATTCAAAACCCGGACTGTCCGGGTGAATCCTAGACAGGTGGCAACCCTACCGGCCCTGCTTACAGAGCATACAGTAAGATTTTGGTTGTATGCCTGCATCTACCAGACCTCCCCCTCCTTCTAGGTGGATCTGCAATAGGCAAGCCCTGACAGCACTTCCCCACTATGGTTATACAGTGCAGCCAAAAAGACAAGCCGTAGCACTGGTATGCACCTTCCCTTCTAAGATTTAATGCATGTATTTTGACTTTGAAGGAAAATATAGTGTTTTTTGGACAATATATTTTATCTGTATTTTGCAAATAAGGGTGCTTCCATCCATGTCACAGTGTTTTCATAGCGTGCAGTTTTTTCTGACAAACAATAGCTTTTGCTGCACACTTTTTGACTGTCTCGGGGTTTAAGGTCCCCATACAAAACTAAACTGGAGAGAAAGGGTAGCTGGGTTCCTCTTCTGACTTGTTCAACTGTGTCTGCTTTCTGAATAGCAGGAAATTAAATTACATGATATTTACAGCATAGCAGCAAAATAACTCAATGGAGTAATGGTGAACTGAGTCTGCGTGTACTGCTTCATGTGAAAGTGATTTGTGAATTATTCTATATTAAAATGACTCAAAGTGAATTCAAATGTCTAGTAGTCATTTTTACTACCTAACATAATAAAATGTTAAAGAAAATCGATCTGTTATATATGCACATACTGTATATACATACCCAAAACTATAAATATTTAACCATAAACCCCCTCACACACAGATATTACAGAAGATCCTTGTGCTCATACATGCAATGGAACCTACCTGTATTGTTCGATGTCATTTGTCCCACCCTTTTTCTGCATCCAAATCCAGTACCCCCACAACCCTCACATCTGACACGTCCATGTGCTCTCTTGCACCTATAGATTCATAACCTGACTGCACTACCTTTGTACTTGTAACTAGTGATGCACCGATACTTTTCGAGTACCAATGCCGATACTTGGCATTTTCATGAGAACTACCGGGGTTGCAGCAGTTGCAGCAGTTGCAGCTGGGGCCTGGCTCTGGCGCTCCACCACTGTCCTGAAATCATTAGTCGATATTGTTTAAGAAAAACTGTCACATGACAATAAACAAAAATGTATCAGTACTTGTAAGTACTTGGGCAAGTACCAGTAATTGTACTCGCAAAACTGGTATCAGTGCATCTCTTTATTTATATTTATAAAAACAAAATCATAGATTAAAACAGAGATGTACAAATCCCAGGAGCTCCGTGTGCTCCTTACAAATGACAGCTGCCTCCTAACTATTGAATCTTTTACTTTTTGTATCTGTACTTGTACTTGTACCGAGTACTATACTTGGTATTGGTGCATCCCTACTTGTAACTACTATTCTTAGCATCTGAACAGCTACAATGGCAGTTGCATAATGACACCAGGTCCTATGATGTCATTCATGGCATAACTGAGTTACTGAAGTCCCAATCATAGCTAGTGATAGGAAGACCAACTGTGTCCCCCACGTGAGCATCCTCTCCCCTGTTTCTGAAAATCCCATGCATGTACAGGCAATTGTTAATGTTTTAGCTGTGCAATCATTCTGTGAATTCCAATGTATGCCCCTGACCTGCTGAATCAGTCAATATAACAGAGTCCAATATGGTAGTAATAATATTTCACATTTAATAGGCTGACAAAGAAAACCCAGAACAAAGCTTTATAAAGACTTCAAAGTTTCCACGGATGTTGAAACAGCCATGGCCTCAAACATTTTATTAATCTGCTACAAAGTGTCATCGCTGTAAGTAAAAGCTTTGCAGCCTCTCCCCCCTTCTTGTTAACCAGGCAGTAGTTACACCATACATGTTACAAGTCTAATTTAAATCCTCTGTCAAATGCTACATAAAACAGTCCTGTATGTTTTCACCAAGAAACCGTAATAGTTTGAAACTCCTAGGTATTATACCCTCTTTAAATATCCATATTTTAAAGTGGGACTTGACATTTGCTTGGACTAAGTACATTTTTACCACCATAAAATAAAAATCATGTTTTTACTAGGAAAAGTCAATATGTGGACATCATGACTTTTTAATTAATTTGATTTGTCAAGCAAAGCTTGAAGTTAGTTTCTTCATCCATACCTTTTGACTTTATGATAAACTGAGTGCATGTCTTACCATTTGGATATGTTTACACAGAAACACATTGCTGTTCTTTTTACTAGCTATTATAAACACTTAGGGGGGACATTTTATGAGCAGTTAGGACAGGATTTTGCTTTCTGAAGAACAAATGGTGTTCTGGAACCATTACCAGCAAGAACAGGTTATTTGAGCTAACTCTTTTTTTTAACACAAGTAGTCTGTATGATGTCGCTATTTCCTTACAAATTAACTTGTGCTGTATCTTAATATTGCACCTTGTCAGTAACATAGCTCAGTTAAAAGCAATTGGATTAGGTCAGTAAATTTCTGTTGTGGTTAGAAGAATGTTATTTGTGAAATTTGTGGCCTGATGAACACAGTAAAAACTCATTCTGTTCTCAACTACCCTGTCTAGTATGTTACAAAATGTGGTGAATTTAAGGTACAGTATGACTTCTTAAAATAGAAGGTATTTACATGTCATCGCTTCCAACACAGATCCATAAAAAGCAAAGGGTTTATTCCACATTATAGGGTAGTGGGTGGAGCCATGTTAATCATTCCTTTATGTCCTTGTAGCCCACTGTGCTTCCAAAAGAGCTGACAAAGTGTTTTTCAGAGTTATATTTTCTACCCTACATACAGCTGTTTAGGATTTTTGTCCTTAATATATCAAGTGAAGTGGGACTAGTTATGGTAACTGGTACTTACAAAAAGACAATAAAATGACATAGCATTTGGTTTGTGTCACAGCTAGTGGAAAAGACAATGAATAATAATAATAATAATAACAACAGTATTACTTTTTTTTATTATGAGAAGAATAACCCCACATCTCAAGGACAGAAAAAAACACTTAAAAGAAAGATAGTAGTATTACCAGTTGTAGCAATGGACCACTATTTATGTCAAAGCTACACTGGATAAATAATATTTAGCATCTGACCAGGTATGGCCATCTTTCTTGCAAAGAGGTTAGCACATATCTTTCAATATGATCGGCCTCAGGACCATCCCCCCTCTCAGCACTCTGGGGCCAACATCCAAAATAAGTATTGGCAGCCCACACATGGGCTTATAGAAGCAAAAAAACGCTCTTTTTATTTAAGATACATTAAAAGTAGCAGTGAAAAGAAATTGTGCCTTCAATCCAGTACAGCATTGTGAGCCTCTTCTGGCCCTTTTGTGGTTGAGAAATGGTGGGAGTGGCTAGAAACAGGGCAATGGAGCATTTTTTTACAGCCACTTTTAATTTATCTTGAAAAAATAGTTGTTTTTACTTCTACAAGGGCCTGTTCACGCTAGCCTATCTGCTGAAATGCTGTGTTGTCAGGGCTGGATTAAGAGCATCAGGGGCCTAGAGCTGTCGGATGGGAAGCAGCAGAGGTGGCTGCTTTCTCCTTGCTGGGGCCCCGCGATGCCCCACTAAGTGGTTGCCTAAATGTGTTCAGCCTGGCCAGCTGGAATCCATTGGAAAAAATGAGGCGATCTGGGCTAGCCGGGCCTATTTTCAGCACTGTGCCTGGAGCTTGTGCTCCTGTAGCCCCTATGTTAATCCGGCCCTGTGTGTTGTATTGCACACTGCCGAAGCTGTCATTGGTTGATTTTTTTTAAAACTTAATTATTATTTAAAATAATTTCTTTATTTGTAATGTTTTCGCACCATTCACATCCCCGCACAGCAGTACAGTGCAGTGTGCTGCCTTGCAGTAAACTGCTGTGGCATCCAGTGCACTGCAAAAATGCACCATGTTTTCGCACCATCCATTACACCTGCGTTGCGGCGTGAATGGGACACACAGAAAAAATTGTTTTCAATGTGCCTTTACAGTGACCTTCATTGATCCAGTGTGGCAAAAATCAGATCACCGCAATATGTGTGAATGGGTCGTAAAACCAGTGCGTAGGCTGCCAAAACTAGTTAGAGCTATCACACTTACTTGCTGCTGCCTTGCTGTCCTAACATTGCTGCCCAGTGCAAACCAGTAAAGTTACCAGCTGCAACTTCATCTGCAGCCAATCATCTGTTGATAACAAATGCACAATATTCCTAATTAGTGCAAGTATGATATGCAGATCACAGTCAAAGTTTATCTAAAGCCAATTGTAATTAGCTTTGGAATGAGTAGGGAACAGTTAGAACTCTGTCAGGTATTAATTGATTTTTGTGTCATTAATGGGGAGATTGCCAAAGGTACTGAAAATTAGGTATAATCTAACATTTTCCATAGCACATAGTGGGTAAGGCTGTCATTGAAAAAGAGGAATAGAGGGGAAATCTTCCATTAGTAACATTTGTTTTGTAGGAACTGATTTTTTACTTTGGAGAGATTTCTTTTCACTAGCTATGCTATCCAAAATAAAAAAAAGGTTTGTCTTTAGATGTAAATGTATTATGGGTCACAACTACAGATCTTATTCCTGATCACTAGGTATGAGGTTCACACCTACCATTAGTTTGTGGCAAATCTTACATGTTAACGGTTCATGGACCCTGCAAAAAAGATTCTCCACAGCAGCCACAAGGCACTGCATGGCCTTTAAACTTGGGTTAGCTGGCTTACAAGGGCCAAGAAGGGGGGGTTTGTAAAAGTCAGTCCCCTCATTATAAAATGGTGGGTTTCTAGCAGACACATTGAAAATGTGCTGTGATGGGTAAAGCGTAAGGAGTGAGGCTGATAAAGTGTCCACAACCGACAACTAAAGTGTCAAACAACTGTCTGAATGCTAACTGTTTGATTTTTAACACCTTACCTTACACCTACTTTTTTGAAGTCTTTTCCTTTTAATTGGATGATCACTGTTAGCTTGAGGGATTTCAAGCACATTAGGCAATTGCTGCTGATTGTCCTTTCAAGAGCTGCCTTTTTTCAGCACCTAACTATATCCTATGAAAAAAAAAGTAAAAACGCAGTGCACGTAAAACGCTGCACACCCTCCCCTCATGTGCACCCTGATATCCTGCCAAAAATAAAGAAAAAATTAAACTAAAAAAATCCAACTAACTATGAAAATAAAAAAATACAGAAAAAAGTAAAAATATAAATAGATGTGAAAAAAATGAAATTAGTAAAACAAATGGGAATTTCCCATTTTAGGGCCATGCAGGCCAGAAACTTTCTGCTAGAGTATATAGGGGAGGCTGCAGTGCAAAAAACTTGGGCAAAATGGGGCTCATATCACCAGAATTGGGGGTAATTATAATGCATTTTATTTTTGCAGCTGCAGATAGGCCCACTCAAACAGCACAATGCATGCAAGGCAAGCCAGAAGCTTCAGCCAGTAGTCCAGCCTTGACACACAATAATCCATGAGAGTGTTTGCATCAGCCACGGACCTGATGAAGTCGAATATCATGTGGTACAGAAGTTGTCTGCAAGTGCTACCTGCAGCCAGGTCTGCACACCACAGTGGTTTAAATAACAAACTAATTTTAGGGATGAGAGGAAAAGAAGCACATTTATCATCAGAGGGGATCCTGCCATCATCAGGAAAAGTGGCAAAGAAGCTGTTATGCAGTATCACCTCCAAATGCCGCATTTTGGGTTCCCACTGGGATGGTGACAGTAGATCAGCCATTTTACCCTTAGGCTCCATTCACACATAGCTCATGTGTAAATGGAGCCTTATATCAGGATTGTAATAGGATGGAAACCCAATAGTGGTCTCTCTCTGAGACTCGATGACTCTGATCCTGGGTCCTGAATCCTGGGGTCCTTGTGCAGGCATTTGAGAATAAAAGACCCCATTTGCCACTAATTTCATAAAAACCCTGAGTCACCACCAATCCCACGCCACCCACATACTACACATTATGTGCCTCTACCTCTCTTTTTAGGCAAGCCTGTCATTTTTTCTTTTTCTTTTGGACGGTACTGATTTGGGAAAGGGTGGGCAGCCTATGACAGTAGGATTCTATGTAACATTTTTGCTGCTGCTGCTGTCTTCCCTTCACCTCTCATGCCTGGAGAAATACTCAGAGGAAAAGGCCAACAAGGACTGAAGGGGAATTGAGATAAGTCTTCCACCAAATGTGGTGGCTCCAAAAAAAAACAACTGGGTCTAACCTTGCAGCATCCTTCCTATTTGTTTGTTTGACCAGGGCAGGGATGGTCTTGGAAATAAAAACAATTAAATACTTTAAATAAAAACTATAAAAATATTTTTTTAAAATATGTACACAATAAAATGTGTAAAAAAAAGTATATGGCTGGGAATATGTTACTGTGGGGGCATGCAAGTCAGGAACTTTATGATAAATATGGGATGAGATTCAGTGTATGATTTCATCAAAAACTTCTGCAGAAGTTACTTGCCAGGTTTGATTCAAGGGTAAATCAGTCCCTTAACCGAAAAATGCCAATAAATACTATCTGATTTAAAAGGTAAATCAGTGCCTCCTGTTGCTGTTCCCGCAAACACTACTGCCATTCTCTTTACTTGCCTAGTGTGTTGTCACAGTTATGCCCCAGATTGCATTAGTTACAAAAGACTACAAGTGGTTAAATTCCTCAAGTCTATGACAGCAGATGTTAGGCATCAAACTGCCTCTCACATATGTTTAAAAGTTAAAGGAAAATTTAAGGAAGTAAAAAACACAAAAAGGAATACTCCACATGAACCATGGGACCATGGTGAACACAGGGACCATGGGGAACAAAAGTAGAAGGAGTGACAGTGTTAGCACCAATTCAGAGATAATTTGAGGATTTACAGCCCAGTGATAAACAAATAAGCTACATAAATAAGCTACACGCATAAGATAGACATGTCAAATGATTTTTCTATATGAGAGATGTTAGTTTGGTGTTCCTAATTTACTAAACCTTTTCAATTACCTAAACTCCGAGATGGCACAATCCTGCACAAGTATGCTTATGTGCCAACATAAAGGTGACTGCTTACTGTACCTGTCTGCCAGTTGTATGTAGTATTCGGGAATATTGATTAAGAGCTTAAATATACCTTTTTTCAATTCAGTTTGGACAGCTACAGCAACATTTCAGGTCAATTGCCCCCTGAATATAGCTCACATTCCACCCCTTTGTGTTCCAATACACCCCAGTATCCTTTATGTGATTTCTTCCTCAGAATATTGTATACAGTATACTTTTTAACATAAAGTATAGTATATGTATACCTTTGGTGATTCTACATAGCCACTTAATGGCTCTAATTGGCAATCCTTCCTGATTTCAGCATACATTTCACCTTGTGAGTCCTAATACACTGCAGTATTTTAAATATACCTCCTGTTCCCAAGTATTGTGCAAAGTATATTTTACAATCTACGGTATCCTTTAAGTAACTCTATATAGCTTCTTAGTTGCAATATTTGATAATTCTTCCTAATTTTAGCTTACCTTCCACACTGTGAGTTTCAATACACAACTGTATGATAAATATAAATCTGGGCTCGGAGTATAAAGTATACTTCACAACATAGATGGATACCTTAAATAACTTTACATAGCTGCTTGGTGGCAATAATTGGTAAAACAATTTCTATTAAACTTTCTAGATGTTTGCTTTATGGGAATTCCAGACACATGTGGACATGGAAAATCCTATTCATTGCCTCATACAAGATAAGCAAAGCATAACCTTCACTTATTTTTATAACTCTAAACATACATGTAATGAATGTAATAAATTACGTCCATATGTATGGTCCACATGTCCAAACAAATGAATGGTACATATAATTGGGACATACTCTGTCTTCCATTTGTAAAAAAAATTGAGAATACATGAGGCCAGGCAGGAGAAATATTGTAATTTTGTGTTAGATACTTTGTAGGAAAGTTGCTATGTAAAAAATGTTTGCTATTTGTGTGTCAAAAAAGCAAATTCCTCTTTTGTACAGAAATATAAATTCTTTTAGCAACATTAACTTTTTAGCTCATATGTGTCTTTAAATGCCAGTCAATATCTTGGATGCTTCATCTATGGATCCAATTTAACTAAATAATTATTCTATAAATAACTTTGTAGTATTTAAAGTCCATTTTATTGTATTTTTTTGTATCTTTCCAATATTTGATTATAAGTATTGTGGCAGTGCGTGGCAATGTGTAATCTCCAATTCGGAGTCCATATTTTGGTAGTGTCCAGCGGCAGCTGATGGCACAGGTGTGCAAAGCCTTTACAATAAAGGTGTTGGGAAGTGTTCAGGGCTCCACCTGTGAGTCAGGAGAACTCCACCCAGGAGTCCAGTGCAGCAAGGAGCTGCGGGTTACAAAAACAAGTATAGCACAAGACTGAGACTGTCTGGAGGAACAGACAGTGGCCTGAAGTCTGAGGTGCTGCAAATGCAAAGCCAGGAGACTGGATGTGCATGCGTTGCCAAGGGATGCTAAAGAACCCCTGTGAGGGTAATTGCATTGTTTTTGTGAACTTTAATTTAATAGGAGTGGACAAGGACGCCCTTAAATGAAGATTTCAGGGAGTGGATGTGTCCTTAATGCTCTACTGTTTAGAGCTAATTCTCACAATTGGAGGCGTTGGTGTGATGTGGTCTTCAGGCACATGAAGGCTCCTTCTGGGAGATTCGGGACAGGTTGTGTCCATTAGTCAGGCAGACTCCAGCCAGAAGCCAGAGTGGAGGCAGGTGGTTGTGTGTGCACTGGAGGCACCTGGGAATCAGCCACACAAGGAATGTGTGGAAGAGTCACATGGAGTATATGTGACAATCTTGGATTGGTGAGATATTGGGGGTGATTTACTAACCTAAACACACGCACGCACGCACTATGTGCGTGTGATTTTTACACAGCAAAACGTATTTATCAACCAAAAAGTCTCTAAAAGCATATTTCCACTAATGCCATATATGGAAAAATCATGCACATGATGCATATATAATGCTGCTTCACAGTTTAGACAAAAATGGTTAGCTCATGCATTTACATTCCTGCATTCATCAACACAAGCAACACAATGTAGAGCTAATTTACACAACATCACCTTGCAATTCATGCAGGACTTTGCACAACACACCTGCTGGGTGTGTACACACTACAAAGGTGTCTAGATTCCACCAATAGATCATGCTGGGAGGGAACACACTAGAGAGGTGTATACTTGTTCGTGGCGTGTTTATAAGGTTAGTAAATCAACCCCATTGTCTACTTCCTGAAATATAAGCAGATTTTATGTTGTGTTGCTGAAGAAAGCTATTTTCTGTTACAAGAGAAATAAAAGATTGTCCTTTTTATGTTAAAACGGCTTCAAGACTGGTCCTTAAGCACTCACCATACGTGCTAAGTTCCCCAAACATCACAGTATATTCAAAGAAACAAGACACATCCTGAACTTTACGCACATCATTTAGATCTAAATTATACTATTTGCTTATTCTATGTATTTTTTATTTGATGCCTGCATAATGCATATTTGAAAGGAGTGAGGCGGTTATAGAAAAATAGAGAACAACACTGTATTGTGGCATCACATATTTAGTATGTGTAATAGTTTCTTTTTACTTTCACATTATTGCTTGTCTGAAACACAACAGCAGCATTCCAATCTGATTAATTTCAAACTGAAAAAAAGACTATTGGGTAGTTTTTTTGTGACACCTGATTTGTTTTCTAGCAGTAATAGGACAGAATTGAGTGATGGAAGTAGCAGCCAGAAAAGATGTAAAAACGTCACTAGCTCACTAGCTTGTAATCTTCTTTTTGAACTACTGTGTATTACCTAAAATGTTTACTAAACTATCATAATAGAATAGGCAAAACACTTCAAAACCACAACCCCATATTTCAGAGATGAGGCTGTATGCTGGAATAAAATTCCAGTGCCATATTTCAGAGACATTAGCCAGACATATAGCACACTGCCTGGAAAGTATATAAACTTGATTGGGCTGGTATGTAAGTGTGGGAGGAGAGGCAGCCTTTAGCATGAAATAAAAATGTGGGTAATTCCCCTGCATCCATTGGGTGGCATGTTCAGGAGAAGCTCCTCCCAGTTCTGAAGCTGAGCTCAACCCAAGAAATTACCAATTAGTCATCCCAATAAATGACCCATTACTCATCCCTACAATTAACCCATTACCCCCTCCCTTTCACCTTTCTCCCTGCTATGTACAACTCCATATAGACTTTCAATTACGTAGATATTCTATTAGGAAAAAAATACTGCTCTGCTTTAGAAAAACCTTTGACTTAGGTACACTTAAATAAAAATAAAAAGTGGACCAATCCATTATTTTCAATATTAGATTCCTTTTTAGTGACTCTCTCTTGAAGTTTGAGGATAGTGTGTGAAATTTGCAAAGGCATCTACATAACCGAGGGACACCTATAACTTTTTGCCAGCAAGTAAAAGGATTATTCTCCTGTACTCTATCTAATTAATTGATGTTCTATTGCAGAACTCTGTATGGAAGAAACTGGACAGATTATTTTACAGGCAGATGAGCTAACAAAATATTAATGGTGTATATGAAGATGTTTCTATGGCACAACAACAGGGACAACAGCAGTGCGGACACTATAGACTCAGAACTAATGGGAAATTACCAAATGTAACAGTAGAGTGATAATTTAAGTTCGGATATGATCAATGTCCTCCTAAAGCAGTGGTTCTCAACCTTTCTACGGCCGGGACCCCTTGGTAACATTTGCCAAGTTGTGGTAACCCCCAACGGTAAAATTTAGGGATGATGCGGCTGCTGCAGCCACATTTGGCGGCGTGGCGGGAGAATTGACATTGCTGCGCTAGGAGAGGGCTGAGGAGGACTCTCACCTAGCACAGCAGAAATCACACAGCGACCCACAGGTTGAGAACCACTGCTGTAACAGCTAAAATGGCAAACCATATAACTCAAGCCGAGGGTGTCAGCTTTTATTATTAATAATTAACCCATTTTTATATGTAGATTTTATAGGTAGATGATAAAAATAATAGTAATTTATTTTTAAAATAGTAATAAAAATAATAGTAATTTTTTGTCAAAGGAAAACTCAAACCTTTTTTTATTATTATTATTATTATTATTTTTAATAATTACAACCCACTTTCATATGTAGATTGTAAGATCTGCTGTAGAGCACATATTGATTATTAAACAGTTGCAGCCGTACGCTGTCAGAATAAAAAAACAAAAAAAAAAACCCATAGGAATGCTAGGGGTGGCCCCGAAAAAAAAAACGATCGCAGGGAAAGGTTTACTCTGCTCGATTTCGGGTGAATAGTTGCTATCTTTGCCTTCAATTGGCTTGGCTTACATATGTCATATATTATGAAAACATGGGTTTTTGTATGCTTTCATGCATGGAGAAAATATTTAAGCCATTTAAACTCATCGATTAAAATGTACCATTCCAAGCAAGTCTAAAGCCAACACTTTTTTTAGATTGTGGATAGAGAAGGCAGTGGTTAAAATCCCTGTTTGGGTTTTTTTTTGCCATCTGTGTCCCATTAAGGATATTTCCCTTCAGTTCCTGTCTTGTAGACACAAAGGAAGTGAGATAAATCTCTACAAAGTGAGACAAATACCCTCTTAGACAGTTGTCCCCACTGGACGATTTGCCATAAACTGCTTCTTAAAATTCTGGATTTTTCCTCATGATAAGTTCCAATGAACAATCATCACCAGGAAAGCAACAGTTAAAGAATTTGCTTAATAGAGACACAAACAGCAGTTAATCTGGTAGAGGTTCTAAGCCCACACTAGTCCATACAAAATAAAAATAAGTTTTGGCTTTATATACACTTTAACTTCACATTTGTCTTCTAATGTTGATGGCCAGTATTGTTCTTCACTCTTCCACTATGGCTTTCTTCTTTATTATTCTTGCTATTATTGATCAACAGCATGTGAATATTGGTGTACCAGAAGCTGAACTTTGCCTTCAACCCACTTTCTGGATCAAATGTCTCAACCACTTTCCATTCTACATTACTTCATTACACAATGTTCTAACCCAGTTAAATTAAATGAAGTACAATAAATTTGTTTTATGTAATATATAATCAAAGGGTAAGTGTGACTATCTGTAATAAGCAATTGAATATAAACATCCAAGTGATTCCATCTGCTGCTACTCATCCACTACGTGATCTCTAAAGCATTTAGTATTGTCACTTGAATAAGTTGATTCTTATTATTTCCTGAAACAACCAGCACAAACTTTTTAAAATTGAAAAGCATCTGTGAAAATGCTGGCAATGATTTTAATGAATACCAGCTTTTCAGCATTTTTGGCAGCTATGCTCTACAACGGTTCCAACAATTTCTGATTTGCAAAGGTCCACAAAATGGCTTGAATTTTAATAAAAATGTAAGTACAGCTCTAAATGTGCAACAGCTTTGTGGAGACTGTCATCTATTTTGCTAGGATAATTCATCCTTATATTAGAGAATGGAATTAAACAATAGTTTTAGATCTGTGGAAATCATGGTCCTGTGAAGTGAGAGATTTTTTTTTAACTGGGACAATTATATGTCTCAAGCCAATGAAGTTTAAGTGATGTTACTGCGTGTTCACGATTTGTACATAACTTTAAGTGAACCCTAAATGCCATCCTAGGTCATGTTTGATCATGTATCAGCCTGCTTTTTCTATGACAGTTATGATGCCCAAAAGCAGTGATATAGGATAGGGTGGTTGTGATATTTACAAGGGAACTATAGGACTGCGTAAGAAAAATACTAATGATAACGTGCACATAAAAAATAAAGGAATATTAATCAATAATAATGTTCAATTCGAAGTTTAAAAGGTGGCTCACAGACAAAAGTGAAAAATATAACAATTGTGTATAAAACTAATTATATTGTATATATAGACATGAATACAGGCCGAACTGCTGAAATACATCTCTACATTAAGATAACCAGGGACGCAGATCTCTCTGCAAGTGGCGAGCCAGCTGTAAGATCACGGCTGGCTCCGCCCAGCTATCAGAAGCAGGCTGTCGGGTGGCCAATGGCCGGCCGCTTGGCCAGCTTCGCCTTTCACCTCGGCCCACTTCGGGAGCTGTACGGGCTATAGTGAATAGCCTTTAGGGAGTAACTCACCAAAAATGAAATTGCTTTTGCAAGTAATTACAAACATTATACTTGCATCTTGTCTAGACCTCTGGGAAAATCAGTCAGCCAATCACAGAAGCAGGAAGTGACATTTCTGGCGGCATTCCATACACCAACTGTGTATGGAACACCTCCATGTCGTCATATTGCATTGAATTTTTTGACAGATACAAAACAATGCAACAGATACAGTTTTAAATGGAAAGGTCATTTTCAATAACATTAAATTACAAAGTGGCTTGAGCGGCAATTATATATGCTCTATTAATTTTTTAAAGATTTGTTTCACTTTTATATTTTTTTGAAGTGTCCAGCTGTCCAGCTAGGTCACACTGGATTCTGAAAGGCAACCATGAAACAGCTGAATTGATAAGGCTATGAGACTGAACGCAATACCAGTCAGCATTACTCTTACTCAGAATCTCTTACTTCCTAAACCCGATAAATGCTTTAAGTGCACACAACCCAATTCTAATTTTATATTTACTTTATTCTTTTAAATTGTGTTATTGCACTTCTCCAAAATAATGATTCTAACATTTTATTTAACACATACATAGTGAGAATTAAGTTTTGTATTATAACAGTGGAAAGTATTGTATTAATATTAAGGTTTAATCCTGCAGTTTCCAAACTTTACTAATGATTATTTATTATGGCCAGATATAGTTTTAAAATGAAGTTCATTTTTATTGCAGAAAACATTTGTAATTAATGAGACTGTATCTGCTGGGAACATTGTTGAAACAGTTTTAATAAGCTGGTTTTCTATGATCCACAAGCTGAGTAGAAGGGATACTGAAACAAATACATTAAGATAAAGGGAAAAAAAGGAAATAAATAAGGCTAACAATTAAAATTATGAAATTATCTATCACATACACAGGCTTTACTTAAATCACCTTAATATTCATAAAGCTGACAGTAATGAGCATGGCATTGAATGTTTATGGGGGAATACCTTATTGTTTTTCTGACATGCTCTGAAGGACAAAAATAACAAGCATTGCTATAAATTTCTATCAGAAGTCACCTTTTAGTAACCTTTAAAAACTAATTGGTTACATGTAAAATGTACAAAAGATGTACAGTATTTTATAAGACTTAAAGGCCAGCTACAATTAATGTTGTCTTTGTCCCTGTTGAAAAGATTTCCCCCTCACTTGCCCTTTTGTCTGACACCCGTTAGCTAGACAGGAAGTGAGAGGAAATCTACCTAATAGAGTCACAGACTGCATGCAATCTGGACATGGGTTTAAAACTTTCCTTACTCTAAAAGAAAACATTTTGTTGTTATCTGTGACTCCTTTAGAAATACTTGATCTATTTTTCTGCACTTTTTTACAACAATGAAATAGACAGGAAGTAGGGAAACATTTTCTAAAGAGAGGTACATAGAGCAATAAAACAGGAGTTCTAACAGTTCCCCACTATCACTGGCTGTATTTTGAGTTTAACTCAATGGACCAAAAAATCAGAATGCTCCTAGAAGAGCCAGTTAATTGGTTTTAAAATTGTTTACCAGGGTGTTTACCATTTGCAAATTATCACTATTTGCTCAGGCATGGACAGATGAGGCGACAAATATGGCCATAAAATATTATGGTCATTTCCACTATCCCTTGCAACTAGTGATGGATGAATGTGCTTGGGTTCGATTTGCGTTCAGTAAATTTTGAAAATCAATGTATATGAGTCTTTTTGCCACTATATAAAGAAAGAAGTATTGTTCACACTGCATTGATATTGTTTCTACAATTTCTTGTAGACCACATTGTTTATATCACATCCCCATTTATCTTTTGAGGAATGAAAACATTTAAAAAAAAAAAAGTTAGATTTCTTGGAATCCACTAAATGTAAGATGACACACACAATATATGCAATCATTCGACAATTTCATTTACACCTCATTGGTTAAACCACATCCCCATTTATCTTTGGAGTGCAAAAAAGTGTAAGGCTTGTAATGCACACTGCATGTGTAATTTTTTTACATTTCTAGTAATCCCAATTCGATAAAACACTTATCTTCATGCAGCTTTTATGGAAAAAGACCAAAATAAAGGTTTTTTTTACTGTTTAAATGTAGGAATATTTTACATAATGTATAGACAGTATTGCAACACTATTTTTATTGCTCCATTTTAAGAATGATAGACTGCATGCAGTTTTTCAGCCCCCCCCCTTTCACTGCCAAAGCCACTCTTGCATTTTTTGCATGCATATTTTAGGCCCCAAGATTATTTAAAACCATATATATATATATATATATACAGTGTATAGGGTTTGAACAGTAGCACTAATATTGCCTCCAATTTATTCTGCATTCATCAAAATGAGACATCAAAATATTACACTGATTTCCTACACATTAATAAAAAAAATAATGAAAATACAATGCAAAAAAGTTAGACCCCTCTAGGTAAAAAAACGTTTTTTTACATTATATTTTTATTGGATGATCTCTGGGTGGTGTTTTCTTAGAATTACACATGAATATAGGTTTAGCCTACAATGTAACACAACAATGTGAAGCCCCTTACACCCCTTATTAGACAATTGTGCAGCAAGGGGTCAGAGATCCTCATCTTTGTTAAAGTGAATAGTCGATAAACCATCGCAAGACAAAAGTCTTGCGATGGTTGTAAGGTGTGTGCCCAGCCTTAGCCAATCATGTTGTAGAAAAAATCTTGTTTTTTTATTTCCTTTTCTTTTTTTGACTTTGCTATGTAAACAGCCACTATTTCTTCAAGAAATCATTTGTGCCAAGTACCCTATATTGCTAAGTTACAAATAGACATCATAAACACTGTCCAATGGTTAATTTATTTTGTATATTTTAAAGGTTGTGTAATTGTAAATTGATTATTAAAATATGATACTGCTTAAAGATACATAATTTAGTTATATGGAACATTCTCATATATTTGAAGGGGGAAATTCTCACTGAAGTCTATTACATAAAAGGGTAAGTTCAAGGAAATGGAAACAAGTGATAGAGTAAAACATTGATGAATATGTTCATTCTTTTGAAAGTGGTTTTAATCTTTCAGGGTGGTCCTTGCACATTTGGAGAAAAAGAATAAGTTCTTAAAAAATCAAATTATTGTTGACCTACACTAATTACATGGCACCAAAACTAATTAAACTTCTGTATATTACCATTCTCTGCTGTATGTGCTGCCTGCCACTTGCATTATTCATTCATTATAGAAAAAAGAATACGTTATTTGTCTTTAAGTATTGCTTATTAAAGCTGTTTGTAGGGTGGGCAGCAGCATTCGTTACAGGGCTGAGGCACAGAGCAGGAGTCGCAAGAGACAAGCTTATCACAGGCTAAAAGACAGAACCACATGGCTAAGATTACTGTGACTTGGGGCCTTGTTTGAAATCTATGACTCAGTGTAAGGCAGCCAAAGATACTTGGCCTTTTCAGCTTCCTCTGACCAGCTATTGACAGCTCTAATGTTTAGGTTGCGTGCCATAGTCTGATTAGTATGAGAACCAATCTTAGCTGGCATTCCTTTTGTAACTGCAATTCTTTTATCAATCACTAGTATGGTTTTGTTGTAGTAGCCAAAAGTATCAAGGAAATGTTGAAGTATCCACAATTAGACTGAGAATGGTGGCAAGTATGATTGGTGATACTGTGCAAAGCAGATATAAAGAAAGAAAAAAAGAAGGTAAAAATAACATCAACTGGCTTTTTTTAAAATTAATGTAGGTTTATTTAGGTTAATACAAATGTCCAAAATTAAGTTCTGCAGAGAAAGTGTAAATGTAGATGTCTTGAATGAGCAGCAGGTGCACAAAAATGTATTCAATAAGGTAAGATATGGAAATAGGGAAAGAAGTGCATTTATTAATAATGTTGACTATAAACATAAAGCAGCTCATCTAAATAAATCACAAACTTTTTTGTATGCATACACTTGCACACCTACTTACATTACACAATTTGTACCCGCCCTCTGCTGCAGTTCTCCATCAGGTCCATCAGCAGAGGGGCGGGTACAATGCTAGTTTACTATTGGCTATTGCAAATTGAAATAGCCAATAGTTATGTAGCAATGTATTTCAATGGGAATTTTTTTTTCTATTCCGACATCGTTCCGTGTCAGAATAAAGAAAAAAAAACACAGCAGTGTTTCTCTCCTGGGCGGCCGGGAGCGCGAGGCTCCCAGAGCACCCGGGAGAGTTTTTTTTTTCTTTTTTACGGCAGCAGAGCTGCCGGACAATAGGAAACTATTGGGCGGAGCTAGCTGTCACTGCTAGCTCCGCACAATCATTTTCTATTTACTTTTTAAAACTTTTAAAACTATTTTTCTGTTCTGCTCGGTTCCTCTGAGGGAGCTCAGCGGCATTCGGCTATTCACTCACTGCTGTTCGGCATCTATAAGAATAGGCCGAACAGCAGTGAGTAGCCTGCCGGATGTTTGGCTCAGCCGATCCAGATGTTGGATCTGCTGAGTCGAACTCCTTCTGCACTTTGGGTCGGCCGAACATGCTGAAGTCGGGTCAGCCGTACCAGCCTTAAGTGAATAGCCGAACAGTGTTCGGCTCACTTCACTTCAGGTCGGTCATTCACTCGGCTGCCTAGGGGCAAATATCATTGTCACAGCTGCAAAAAACAAGAAAGTATGACTGACAACTCTACTTAGAGAAAGTGGCTTAGTTGTCTGCTCTGATGTAAGTTTACCTGCCCACACAGCAAGAATCTCATCAGGCAAGAGACAGAGAAATGTGTCCCTTTGATGGTGATGGTGACACCACCTGATACATTCAACATCATTTTGGGAAAGACCCTTGAGGGTGGAAAAGTCTTGGATGAAAGACTCAAACCATAAGTCCAAAAAGTTATAGCTTTCACTACTGTTGCTAGCACTATCATTGCTGCTTTTGTAACTTCTGTCAGAAGCAGTAGAGGTGATGGAATGATAATGCATTAGGGATCAAAAAGGGGTCTATGTGACTTCCAACATGGGATCCTTGGACATGATGTTGATAAGACCATAGACTACCTAACCTTTCATAAGGTTTTTTAAAAATCCTTCCTTTATATCGCAGCCATAACCCAACAAAGTAGCTACAAAGTAATCATCCATATGTTTAATTCTTTATATGCTTCTTACTGTGGTAACAATATACCATGCAGTTTTCTATGCTTGCCAAGCTGCTTGACTTTGCTCCATTCTTCACTCCCTATTGTAATTCTTCATAGTCTCACATAGAAAGTGTTGAGAAGTGAAGAGGGAGATTTTTAGGCACACGTCAAGAATCTGTTCATGGTTTATGAGTGACCATAGAGTTAGCTTCTTACTGAAGACAATAGCAAATTGGTCTAATGTGGATCTAGATAAAAAGAGGAATGGGTGTGTAAAATTCTTATAGAGGGTCAGCACTTCGAGGTACAGAGGAAAAACACATGCTTAAGTGTTTTATATATCTGTTGCAAACAAGGAATACTGATTCCCTAGCAGAACACATGCAAAAAAAAAGAAACATCAATTACAATCCTTTATTTGCAACCATTGCGTTTGGAAACAAGCAATATAAAGTGCAATAAAAACAGCTGGTACTAGGTTTATATTAAAGATCAAGTTTAGCACCTATCAGACAATATTTTCCTCATTCCTATTTAAAGTGACACTAAACGGAGGAGTTAAAGCTTAAAATTGCATTCAAGTACCCCAACTATTAACAAAAATCTAGCTTATTTGTGTATCACTCGGCTACAGTTCCTCAAATCATCTCTAAATTGGTGCTGATGCTGTCCTTCCTTCTGGAGGGTGGCTACTTTTGTTCCCCATGGTCCCTCTGTGTGTTGTAAAGTAGCCACCGCTCCAAGCTCACTCCCATGATGGATTACAATTTCAATACAAATTAGTAAACTAAACATATTTTTCCTAGACTTCTACTTTCACAGATAGTTATTAAGTTATGACTAAAACCAGTAATAATCAAATGCATAAGCAATTATTTATTATGATAAAGAGTAGATACATTTATATAGTCTTACAGATACAACCCTTTCAATGCAAACATAATGCTGATGTGGCCCGCAATTAAATTTAATTTGACACTCCTGTTCTAGAGGGTGAATGAAGGTAAGTCCCCCTTATAATTTTTCAGCTGTGTGTTTTGTAATAAAATATAAAATCATGCAAACTATTCTTAGCATATTAGTAAAGACTCAGCAGACATGGTATAAACTGCACCACCTGCTGCATGCAAGTGATAAATATGAAAAATGTTGAAGTGGGTAAGGCAAAGGAGAGAATGCCAATGGCAGACCACAGCTTGGGCTACCATGAGGGGACCACAGTTCAAACTGCCTGTCAGTGGCTGTCTATTTGCTGCTGTCTGGGGTGTGAGAAAGGCTGTCCTTGGTGTGTCTGTCTGCAGTGTGAATGGGGTTTAGTACAGAGATTGGCATCTTTGCTGGTGATCTCCAGGAGCTGTGAGGCTATGTGGAGGCACCCTGTGGGGCTGAAGAGGCAGAGTAACCTTGTGATTACAACATTGGAGGTAAAGGGATTTTGTGGGGGAGATGCTGTAAAAAGCCTGTGTCTGCTGTGAGAGGACAGTGTCTGCTGTGAGAGGACTGGTGTCTTCCGTGGAATGGCTGGTGCCCGCTCTGTGAAAGCTGATGTCTGCCGTGAGAGGGCTGTACCTGATGTGTGAAGGCTTATGTCTGCTGTGAGAGGCTGGGAGTCTGCTGGGAGAGGGTTGATTATATAAGGAGATGGGAAGGGAATAATTGTACCACATCCCAATTTTCAACATTGCCTCATAAGGTACACAATGATGGACTTTCAAAGCACCCACAACACCTGCTTCATTCGTGTACCACAAATTTTATTAGGCACAGTTAATTAATTATTTGATAACAGTATAAAATCAATCAGCTCCTAGACATTACTCCATTGCCTTTCTTATTCTCTCACCTAAACACACCCATCCATTCTATTTTTACAATATTATACATATCAACCATTCACCAAATTTGTTATACTATCAATATAGCTAATTTCTGGGTGTGCAGAGGGATGTTGGTCTACGCGTTTCAAGGACGATGCTGCTTCTTCAGGAGAAGACTGAGACAGAGCTGAAAGTATATAGAAATATACAGAACATTATTTCGCCTCATCACAGGTCTTATTGACAGTATCATACAATGTACATATTTACAGGAGTCTTACAGGGTTATTCACAAAAGGGTGAAGAGTTTGGAGAAGGCAAGAGAAGTGAACAATCTAGAACAACAGTGAGCTGAATTGCAAAGTGAGCTGAATTGGATCATTTTTCCAAATTGCTTATAATTATTATAGGTAGCTATTTTGTTTTCACAGTTTTTTTGTTTGGTGTATTACATTTGTATGTAGGGTGTCATTATCACTTTGGTGTCCAAAATAGCGCAACACTTTTTAATTTTATTATAGTATTCTGAGCAACAAGTTTATGTAGTGTTGCTGCACATTATACAGGGGCGCAGGATTTTACACTAAATTTCGTGGCATCTAATATAAATATCCATCTAGGCTACCTTTGGAGAATCTTTGTTATCAATGTTTCCACCCCTCCTGTCATCATCAACATGCTCCAGTGTTATAAATCGACAGCAGGTAGTATTGAAGTTATGTTTGAGATCTGCACCTACTAATTGAGGTAACCGTCTTACGCCTTCAGTCAAATAGATATGATCAGATACCCATTTTTTGAACTGCCTTTTTGTCTTTCCCACATAGAATAAGCCACAGATGTACAACATTGAGTATACCACCCCCATGGTACTGCAATCCACTGAATGTTTTGGCATGAAGCATATATTCCTTGGTAGTAATGTTATTTCTTCATCACAAATATTTGGGCATTGCATGCACATGCCACATTTAAAAGTTCCTTTCCTCTCCACAGTATTATTCTCATATGGTTGTCAATAGTGACTATAGACTAATAAATCTTTGAGTAACCTAGCTCTTCTAAAAGTGATCTCAGGGTACTCCCTAATATGTTGGTTTAAAATAGGATCATTGTACAAGATATGCCAGTGTTACTGTAGTATTTGGCGTATCTTGTAATGTAGATTTGTATATGTTGTAATCAGTCTTACAGTTTGTATAGTGTCTCTTTATATAGCAATTTGTTGCTTTCTTTTTCTAATGGACTTCTTATGGACTTTCTGTAAACTGCTTTTACTATTTCCCCTAGCTAGTAGGGTTAGGCTCGATGTTCAAGCTGAACGTGAGCTTGACTCGAACATCGGCTGTTCGTGTGTTCGGCAAACACATAAACTGTTAGGGTGTTCGGCTGGCTGTTCGCCAGCGCGCACCCCGCACAGGGCACTGTGCCTTTCTGAGCTCTGAGTGCCGAGGGCATGTGGCCTGGTGTGGGTGGGAGGAGGGGCGCTCGCTCGTCCCCCCTTCCTTTACGGCCCTGCCAGGCCTATGCTTGGATCAAGGGTCTGGTATGGAATTTTAGCGGGGACCCCACATCCCCCCCCAATTTTTTGGGGTGGTGTTCCTCCTTAAAATCCCTACCAGACCTTAAGGGCCTGGTATGACTTTAATGGGGAACCCCACAACTTTTTTTTGTTTTTTTTACACGGGGTCCCTCCTAAATATTCCTACCAGAGCTAAAGGGTCTGGTAAAACTTTTGGGAGGGGGAACTGCACGCTTTAAAAAAATAAATAAATAAATAAATGTCATTTTTTTAAATTAGAAATGTCAGTTTTGCTGCACCAGGTTCTACACATTGTACAGATTTGCCACTTTACAGGCAGGGTAAGGGAACCCCCCAGGCATGATATGTAAAGGAATTTGTAATTTTATTGTTACCCTTTACAGGGCAGTACCCGGATCCCCATACACTTTTTATGGCCAATAACTTGCATAAAAGCACTCTTAAAGGGGACAATTGTTTTTGAAAGTTCTACCCCCATTGACTTGCATTGAGTTCAAGTGATAACGAAATTTGGATACATTTGAATTTCACTGGGATCAAAACACAACAAGCGGGAGAGCTACCTCCTTCAGGCTTCTCACTTTGTTGACTTGTATCCTGAATAAAAACAAAGTAACGCAATATTGTTATAAAATGTAAACAAAGAAAGAAGCTGAGAGATCTGTGTTATTCTGTGACAGCTTCTGCTTCTTTGTGAACACTTTGATCTCAAATGTAAAGAATCTGACAGCTGTCACAGAATACACACGGCTTGCACCGCCCAGTTGTTGTGCTGTAATGACAAATCAGCATCCTCAAATGACCCGGGGACGCTGATCTGTCATTGAACAATAACAACTGGGTGGAGCTGGCCGTGACATCAGGGCCGGCTCTGCCCAGTTGTTGTTTAATGACAGACTAGCATACCCAGGTCATTTGAGGACACTGATCTGTCATTACAAATGGGCGGAGTGCCCAGTTGCTGGAAGACTCTGACAAGTGGCGGCAAAATGTAAACAGCTGTTTATATTTTGCCGGCATCTGTCAGATTCTTCATTCTGTGGCGGGAGTTCATCGCATGTGGTAGGGTTGGTGGGCGACGTTTTTTAAAACTATTTTTTATTTTTAATTTTTTTTTATTTAATCGGGTCGTTAACGTTGTGGACAACGCTGGACGTCGTGATTGACTTTGGGGTCCCTCATAAAATTCCTACCAGACCTTAAGGGCCTTGTATGACTTTTGGGGGGAACTCCACACTTTTTTTTTTATATGGGGTCCCTCCAAACTTTTCTACCAGACCTAAAGGGTCTGGTTTGGTTTGGGAGGGTTTTTTTTTACATTTATTTAAATTATTAAAAAAAAGGTTTTTTTTTATTTCTTTAAATTTTTTTCTATGCTGCTCGCTACCTATTCACTCACTGCCATTCAGCCCCTATGAGAATAAGGGCAGCGAGTGAGCCGCCGGAGCTTCGACTCAGCCAATCCAGAGCATGTTTGGCTGACCGAAGGCAGACGATTTACGGCTGATTGTAGCCGATGTATGGCTGAAATCAGCCGTACTGAGCTGAAGTGAAAGCCGAACGTTGTTTGACTCACTTCACTTCGGCTCAGTTATTCACTCGGCTGCCTACGGCAGCTTTGTGAATAAGCCCTTTATATTTTTTTAAAGCAGAGGCACTGTAGAATAAAAAAATTATAGCTGAATTGTTTTATGTTGCAAAATGTTTGCATGATTTGTTTATGAAATCAATATTTTTAGGTAAAAATAGACTAAAAATGAAAAAACAATATAATACACAATTTTAGTGGTAAAATGTAATATATAGGGCTATGTTGAGTAAAAAGGTACCAAGCATGTCAAGCTGTACAATTATGCATGCCCATGCAATGGTGAAAAATTATGGTGCACATAATTATCCATATGTAACTCTTTAAACACTTTCACTGCTCATCAGCTAAGAGTTAACAGCGAATTATGGGCTTTGAATTATTGCTCTCATTCTGATGTTACCCAACATGTCGCAACTGCTGTTTACATACACATGCATGCCCTATGAACGCATGTTCTTTAGCATGCAGATGGCAGGGTGGCAGTGTTGGTTTTAATTTTTTTATTTCTTTTACTTTTTTTAAACTTTTTTATCACCTTTTTTAAAACTTTTTTCACTTAACTTTATTGCTATCTAAAAGGGGCAAGAAACCCCTTTTAGGTTGCACAAGATTCTGCACTTTAGACTTTATTTCTCGCACTGTTTTATTAAATACCCCCATGAGCACAAGCCCAAGAGCTTTCCTAAGTGTTAACCATCGTTAAACTGAATGCTTAAAAATATATAACATTTTATTATTTACTTCCACATATTCCTGAGTACAGGTAATACAACTAGAGTGCAATATAGCAGAATGTTCATTAATCATTTTTTACTCATTGCAAAGGCTTTTTTTTTACAATGGCTCCTTCCTCTAGGTCTACATGGATAGTGTCCTCACAATAATGGGCAGACTAGTCACATCCGTCAAACTCACAAAGAGCCGGTGAGCTAAATTTGGAAAAATGGTAAACTAGGAATAAACAAAGATATAACAAAGTTGAACCTTTGTGACAAGCAGCCTGCACAGGGCAATCTTGTTTCTAAACATAGTAGCTATGCCACCCTCCCCTCAAGGCAGTGAAGACAATTATTGCCAAAACAAATAAACTAGTGTCTCACTACCTAAGTCATTTACTAAACACTTAGTCTAGGACCTTGCACCATTACATAGAATCCACAGCTTCACTGGCACTGTAGCACAGTATTCAATGAGCAGCAGATGGATGTCAAGTCATTTTGATGGATTTCTTTTTAAGTAAGGATTGAAAAACCTGGCGGTGTCTGCTCATGGCTCCAGCTTTGTAATTATTATATGTTAAATATGCTTGGGAGCAATCAGCTTGCCTTAAATTATCCCTTAATTACAAACAAATAAATTACAAGTGAAATTTGTGTGCTTGAAGTTTGTTTTCACTGAAATGGTTAGAATAGCACAGAGAGAAGGAAAACGAAGAAAAACATCAATGATACTATACTATATATATATGTGTATATATATATATATATTACA